>NC_048894.1:138137957-138437957 GCF_011077185.1 Oxyura jamaicensis | reverse complement strand
TAATTGTGATTTCCTGACCTAAAGACAATGAGGTGGAAAAGATTTTAGAAATATTTTTGTACGTGCACAAAGGCACTACCGCAATTAATCCTGCAAAATTAACTATAATAGCCAACTAGAGCTTGCAATTCTGTTTTATATCATTAAAATTCATACAGGTTGCTACAGTTTCATTCATTGTTTAGAAAGTTTGATTAGGCAAAACATCAGTCATCGTAAGATGTGCTTCTGAACACAATTTCATTCTAATGCACATTGCTATAATAGCTAATTTTATCATCAAATGTCTCATAAAGTTTAGAAAAGACAAACACAGTCCTAGAATATACTTTTGTTATGTCTTTTAATTGCACTGTATCCAGTGGGGATATTATGTTAATACTGAGCTCAAATTATCTTTATGCCTCTTTATTCAGCAACAAAAATGACCAAGTCCATTGTTAATTTTTGAGGTATTCAGTACTTAGAGAATTTACGAGTATAGTACAAAAAACATTTTAATAAAAAGGACAACTAAGCCATTTGTCTTATGTAGCATAATTTGTCACAGATTTTTCAGTTTCCCTCTTAGCAAAGGTAAACAGCGCTCACTGTTTCGTCAGGCTTGTGCACACTATATTCTTAAATGAGTAAGGAAATGCTCACCTGTGGGATTAGGTAAGTGATTATTTTAGAGAGCTACCACTCTGAAGTATTGCACATTGACGAACTCAGGCTACAGCTGTTTTTAATTCCTATCAAATATTTACCTCTCTCTGTCCGGGGAGTAGTGGTCATCTATTACACGGTGTCTTTCCATTCTGTTCAGGGTATTGTAATGAGCAGGAGTAGATCGTGTCCCTCGTGGTCCCTGATCCACATTCCGACTAGGGATAAAAGACAGCAGATTCTGAATTCTGGGTGTAGCTGGGCCACATCCCTTCACTCGTTTGTACAGACAGTTTTTAGCAAACACGAAGGAAATCAGATGGGTTAGCTGACCTTTCTTTTGAGTGTTTTCATGCTCACATAATTTAAAATCTCAAGGTATTAAATCTCAAGGTTTTTTTTTGTTTGTTTGTTTGTTTTGTTTTGTTTTTGTTTTCCTGCAGACAAAGGTGATAAACCCATGGTAGGGATAGAACTTTTTTGTTTTGTTTTGATATTTGTTTGGTTTGGAAATGAGAGAGTATCAATTATTTTATTAAAAAATTCAATTATAGACAAAAATTCCTTAGTCTTTCCAAAGTAGTACATTCAATGAAAATTACCTTCCCAAATGAAAGAAACATACACTGAATTTTCCAAGAGCTCTTGAGCCTGGTTATACTATAAATATGTAAACTGTATTAACACACAATTACTACTGTTGGCTGTTACAGTACAGTGGAGCCTGCTAAAAACATCGTCATATAAGTAAAAGAGCAGATTTTTATTTTTATTTTTTTGACTGCAAAGTTTGTTCTGTAATCTCAATATTAGAGAATCTGAAAAAGACAGAATTGTTCATTAAACTTTTTTAATTTCCAATTGCAACTACAAGCACGCTTAGTGCAGACTTGGTTCAAGTGCATCAATCACCTGCTTGGTTTTGTCCTGTTTGAGACCAAAGCATTGTCCATAGATCGCTTAACTCAGTTTAGCCATCAATACTGAGTGGAACACACTAACTTCACTTTTCGGCTTTGTAAAACAAATTTACAAGAATGGCAAGACAGGAAGGCAACACTTATATGTGACAGTTATTAGATAATTAAATCATGATTGATCTGTTCGGATCTGAATAACAGGGTTTGCATGCTTTCCTCCAGGAAAATTCACATTTTAGGTCAATAAATTCTGCTTCCTGTTCTCACCTGCAGTCTTCCCCAATGTGGGCCTCATTTCACTTTTATTCCATTCAGTTTCTGTGTTCTTCTTTGTCCCTTTGTCTGTCCTTTTGGTACCTATCATCCTTCTGTCATTTGCCAGTCCCTGGCAAGTGTCAATCTACATGTGTATCCTTCACCGATGACGCCATGCTGTTAATTATTTCTGCACAGAAGTGACTTTTGCTGTCAGCTTTACTCTGCTTGTAATGAATTAATTGGACATGGTGCAGGGCAACGTGCTCTAGATGGCCCTGCTTGAGCAGGGGTTGGACCAGATGGCCACCAAGGGTCCCATTCAACCTTAACCATTCTGTGATTCTGTAATTGCATTTCTTCACTTTGGCTCTCATGAAGCCAAATATGAAGTTCACTTTAGCTACTAAATATTCCATTTGCCATACTAAAAATAGGTATAATTCTTCTACCTTCCACTCTACAACTGTCTGGCACATAACTCCTTCTCTGCATATTATAACCACCTCATTTATACCAAAATGATGTATACCAAAATACCTTTATCCCACAGTTTGATTATTTCATGCCTATTTTTACTCTAAAATGGATACTGACAGCAGTACTCTGCTGTTCTCTGTTGACTTTTCTACCTTTACCAACAATCAATTCTCATTCAGTCTCTCTTTTTATTCAGGTTTCAAACCAAAACAAAACAGAACAAAAAACTAGCATTTTTCAGCCTATAGTATTATTTTATTCAGCCCTGCGTTTGACTTAAATATTAAAGCATTGCCAAGTTGTCATTTATTTGCAAAAATTCCCAAAGATCTGATATTTTTTCTCTGCCCACACAATCAGAACTCCTGCCCAAACTATTAGCCGTAGTCCTGAAAACCCCGTACCATCCTGTGACTGCTCAAATAGCTTTCAGTAAGCTTGTGCTCCTGGCTTACTGCTCCAAATAAGTAATTTCTTCTCTAGATTTTTCTGCTAAATCAGATTCTGACTTCATGCTGCTTTTTAACATCCTACACAACTATATTTATTGTACTTCAAACAAAGTGTTAAACTATATCAGTTCTCTCTCACTCTGCTAAGGATGCCTTTGTTTGCCAGATTTAATGTTTACCAGGAAATTACTTTCTCCAGTAGAACTTGTTACATAAGAAAAGTTGCTTTCACACTTTATTTATCCATTCCTTTGAAACTCCTCCTTGCAGTTGATAGAACATGCATGGAGTGAAGCAACCAAGTAACACACAAGCAGATGAAAAGGTATAATTGCAGCAGGTGATGGTGGAGAATATTGACCATCCTACTAGATTTACCACACCATTTCAGCTTAGTCACTTTCTGTGGAATGATAGAATCATGTAAGCTGGAAAATACCTTCAAGATCACCAAGTCCAACTTCTACCCTGACCTGCTGAGTCCCATCACTAAACTATGTCTCCTAGTGTCATGTCCATACATCTCTTAAATACCTCCAGGAATAGTGGCTCCAACACTTTCCAAGGCAGCCTGTTTCAATGCTTGACCACCCTCTCAGTGAGGAATTTCTTCCTAATATCCAAACTAAACCTCCCCTGGCACAACTTGAGACCATTTCCTTTCATCCTATCACTTGCCACCTGAGAAAAGAAACCAGAGTCCTCCTCACTGCAACCTCCTTTCAGGAGGCTGTAGAGATCAATGGTATTTCCCCTCAGCCTCCTATTCTGAGTAAACAACCCCAGTTCCCTCAGTCACTCCTCCTAAATCTTGTCTGCTGGTCTCTTCAGCAGCTTCACTGCTCTTTGCACAGGCTTGAGCAACTCAATACTCTTCTTGTAAAGAGGAGTCCAAAACTGAACACAATATTCAAGGCACGGTCTCACCAGTGCAGGGTACAAGGAGACAACAAACACTTTCTTAGTACTGGTGGCTACACTATTTCTGATATAGACCAGGATGTCATAGGCTTCTTGGACACCTGGGCACACAGCTGGCTCATGTTCAGCCAGCTGTCAACCAGCATTCCCAGCTCTTTTTCTGCTGGGCAACTTTCCAGCCACTCTTCCCAAAGCAATACAGCACTGCATGGGGCCGTAATGACCCAAGTGCAGGACCCAACACTTACCCTGGTTCAATGTCATCCAATCATATTCAGCCCATCAATCCAGCCTATCCAGATCCCTCTGCAAAACCTTCCTACTCTCAAACAGATCAACAGTCCTGTCTAACTTGGTATTGTTTGTGTATTTACTGAGGGTACACTTCATAATTAGTTCATAATTATATTTAAAATATTAGCTTTAAGGAAGTCAGGAAGCAAGAAACATTTCATACCCATAAGGAACACAAAATAAGAAGAAAATTAAAAGGCTTTTCAATGGCGTTAGCCAAGTGTTAATTACTAGCTTGCGTAGAAATTCTGCCCAAAATGCACACAGCACCCACAACCACACACACACACAAAAAAAGAGAGAGAGAGAGAAAAGAGAGACAGAAAAAGAGAGAGAGCGAGATGTTGCTCACATTTATGTCTATACCTCATAGAAGTAACTCCAGGAGAATTAGCATAGGCAATTAGTCAGAAATCAGTATAGTTGAAATCAGAATAGACCCCTGGTGTCTACTTATCTAATTACCAGCATGTCTCATTTAAAGCAAGGCTGTATTTATTTAGGCTTTTAGATTTCAAGTAGAAACTTACAGTTTCTGCCTGTTAGCTGTCTGTGATGATATGGGATAATTTGGAATCCTAATACTTCACTAATGGAAAATGATATCATTTAGTCTGTATCTGTTAGGGGAAATGGTAAGTAAACACATAAGTAAGAGAATATGAAGACAAGAGAATTTTAAGCTAACAGAAAGAACAGAAATAACAGAAAAGAAAGCAGAACATGAGAATCAGAATGGCTGTAGAAGAAAGGAATACATACACGTACCTTATTGGGAATATTGGATACAAATCTTCAGTATTAAATGACAATTGTGAACATTACCTTACTCCTTTTATTCCAGAAGAATCAGACCAATTGAAAACCTACCTGTACCTAGTAAAAAAAATGCTGGAACAGAGGCTTCACTCCCTTTTACATCTGTATTTCTGATTCCTCTTAAGAAAACTTATCCATATAGGAAAAGTCTTCCTACTTAAACAAAATATTCAATCAAGTAACTATCCAAACTGAACAGCTTTTGGAAGAAATGTCCTGATCTTTTGTTTTACTTTTACTTTTTTCTTGTTTTACTTTTTTTTTTTACTTAAGCTTTTCAAGATCAAGAGCTGACATTTTTTCAGTATAAAATTAGATGTATGCCAATTTATTATTGATACTTTAAAAGTTTGAAAAAAAAATGTAGAAAGAAAACAACTATGGGCAGGAAGCATGGCACTCCCAGGATCCCAATTCTGCACAGAGAAAAGGATTGAAAAAAGCCACTGACAAACTCTGAGAAAATGTCAAATCATCACATGCTATAAAGCACCTTCTAAATAGCTCTTGAGAATAGAAATCTAGAGAAGAATTTTTCTTTCCTTAGACACAAAATCAAGTGAATTTCTAGACATCCATATAATGTAAGAAAAATATTGGCTTTACATAATTTCATAAGATCTAATTAACTTATTCCCATTTTGAAGGTCAGGAGATTCTTTCCAGGATTTTCACAGGATTTTCACAGGATCAACAGCACGTAAATTTATACACCTGCATGTTCAAACAACAATTTACCTTTGTGGGGGAGGGACACTAGGAGACCATGATCTAGTCCGTCCTATACTATCTCCACGGTGAGGGGACCCTGATCGAGAGCAATGATTAGATGACATAACTTGTTCTGGCACTGATAGCGTTGAACTCTGAAGATCTCTCCCATTATGTCGATAATCTAAAAAGAAATGCAAATATTCAATGAATCTGAAATTGTACTTTTTATATTCCTACCGCATATGTAGCAGTTATAAGCACTATAAACGATGGCCTTTGATCAAGAATGTTGTAATCTATTTTTCTTGGTTTCTGTAACAAAAATATTTTTGCAAAGATTCCTGATTTTATGCTTGATTTAAATACAGCTATAGTTCCTACAGTTACAATTTAAAAGGATAGAAATAAATTACCAGGCACCAATCTGGCAATTTATAATCATTTGTGGTCAATATGATGCATTAGTAGTAAAACTAGGTAAACAGACTTTTCCTTAGAATAACATACAAAACTGATTATTGCATTTTCTAATCAAAATTATATTGTAATGGTTTGGAAAATATCCGAGATCATGATACATCACACAGAAATGTGCACAATTCAAAACTAATCCAAAGTTCAGTTTTAAAGGTTGGGATAGTAAACTACTAAGGAGATACAGAGTTTGAGTTCAAGAAATACTTCTGTTTCAGAGAATTAAAGTAAAAATGACTCAGTGGCATGGGATTTTACTCCTGGGTCTGCATGTAAGCAACCTTCTATGATAACATGATGCCTGTGTAGCTAAGGTTACACAGACACACACTTACATCCTGGAGCTAATCTTGACTTAGGACAATAGGAGACACAAATTGTTCTAAGCAAAAGCCTTCCCAGTTTTAATAGTTTAAAAGGCTACTGCATGGCCATTTTACATAGGGTTTTAAGAAAAATCTTTTTTAAAAGCTGTGTGTATTAAAGTAGCTCTCTGCATCTAATCACACAATTTGAATTCACCAGTCCAGGATATAATACTCACTGAAAAAATGATACCAGGTATGAAAGTTTCCACAAATACTGTGAGGATCAAATTAATGCATGATGATAACAAATGGAAAAATTGCTAATCTTAACCTGATTATAATGTTTTGCAGAAATAAATCTTCAAAAATCTCCTGACAGCTATAACATAGCTTTTCATTCTGAACACAGTAACCAAGTAAAAAATGGTTAGAGAGATCTTCCTGACACTAGAAAATTCTGGTTCATAAAGCTGCAATTCTTTCCCTGTGAGAAGCTTCTCAGATTCCAAGAGTATTTGATCTTCTATCATGTTATTCATAGTTTTATTCCTGGAAAATCTTTAGTAAGCAGCTGAGCAAAACCTCATTAATTCATTCCATTTCATGGTTCCAAGAATGTTCAATACTTTCAACTAAGCATTGCTAAGTATTACTACTCCTATTCATCGTATGACCTTAGGACCAAGGATATACATGAATCGATTAACTTATTCTTCCTACATGTAGCTGTGAGCTGGGGTATGTGTGAGCACACGCACGTGTGTACGTTAAAAGGGAAAAATATCATACCATCATTACAATCACTTTAAGATAATTACGTAAATGAACAGATATTTGCTTGTCACTTCAGAGCAATCAAGTAATGTTATGTCCACTCTCAGCTGAAAGCCAATGATGAACTACAGAGTTTTATCTATCAGCAGAAAAATCCTGCAAGTAAAGAAAGAGGCAACCAAGGGACTACAAGAATCTTTGTAGGCCACTATCTGCTGCCCAACAGAGCAAGGAGTTATCTGCACTTTCAAGAATTAAGACAAGTGAAAGCTCTGCAGAGTGTTCTTGGATGGACTAGAAGTTATTTTCTCTATTCTTAAGTATTATTCTTTAAATTTTACCAATTTTAATTTATGGTCCATAAGACCAAACTGGCTAAATGTATATCCTCTATGCTTTATTGCCTGAAAAACTTGGAATTTATAATCAATTCACTCAAAGTGGTAACTACTATATTTATAAGCTTCTCATCTGCTAACATACCAAACATCAAAAAGTAACAGCTTCAGTAAAGCAACCAGCTAACATGAGTTAATTCCTAAGTCACACTTCAGCTATGTGGAGTTAATGGAGCTATTTGTCTTATTTCATACTAAATATTTTCACCAGCTAGGGGTCAAAGGAACACAGAATACAAAATCGTATGTAATCTCACACTGAAAATAACCACATCACACTTTCACAGGACAGAACTTTCTGTGAACATCCATAGAATGCAATACTTTTATTAAATAAAATTGTCCATCTCTTAAAGCTGCAATACCAGAGATTATTAAAAAATGTTCTAAGTGGAGAGAAAGGAGCTTGGTGATAGATCGAGAAACTTGCTTGGGTTTCTTAAGTCCTTACCAGTCCAATACTTTACAGACAGAACAAAATCTAAGCCATAAAGGAGAATGTTCACACTGTAAGAACACATGAGGAAAATCAGGTATCTCAGAAATACAACCCACATGCTGTTAGCACAGCCATGGAGACAGAGCTCACAGAACATGCCCTGTTTTGAACTTAGTTGCTGAAATGAAAGATGCAAGGAGGATGCTTCCATCCACCCAGGATACATTATCTCCTGACATAATGTATCATATAGTATTTTTTAAAAGAGTTGAACAGGGATGAGGTGAAAATATTTTTTCTCCTTCTTGGAAAGCTAGGAAAACTGAAAGGTTTACATAGAAGCCAGATGTCCAGTCACTCAGATCATGCCAGTTACACATTCAGAGAAAAAAATATAATAATGTACAAAACTCTCAGATGCAAAAGGCAAGAACCTAGCAGGTTTCTTGATCACCTTTATACTTTAGTAAGTCTGTCTAAGATCAGCTTTGGCAGATCAGAGTTACAATACTGGTCTTGAAGGCATCTGGTACCAGCATATCATAGTTTAATGATTCATTAGTCTTTGAGTCCTTATTCATTAGTCTTTGAGTCCTGATTCATTAGTCTTTGGGTCCTTATATTTTTAAAAAAGTAAGTTTTCTTTATTTAAAATGGTGGAGATTTTTTATTATTATTATTATAAATTGAATTGTTATATTGTTTTGTTTTTAGAAATAAATGGAGATTCCTAAGCTTCAGTGCAATACTTACTTTATTTTTTTAAGCCTAGAGATCAGAATCCAAGCATTGGAAATGTATAATTAATTACACCTTTCTTCTTTTAGCATGTGATCATTAGTATTTAAGACGAAATGGGTGTCTGTGCTTAAATCACATAGATAGCCCATGTCACATGCCCAGCTGGTGAGATCCACCATGTTTTTATGCCACCTATACACTGACTTTTTCTCTAGATGAAACCAGATGAAAAAGATGGCACATAGCAGATTATGCTCAGAGAGTTGGAATGTTACAGGATTTCATACCAAAATTTAGAAAGTATAGAGAAACCACTTTGGAAAGGTAGAAAGCAGCAGGAATATAAAAAGTACAATTGTTTAAGAATAAATTTCACAAGCTAAACCACAATGATATCAAAATAATTTATTCAATCATCTTTCACTTGTTCATTCTTTCACTGAATTTCAATGGGTTTTGTTGCAGATACCATCTATCAAATAATTAACTTTTGTACAGAAGAAATTTGTGCCTTTCATTGACACATGAGGAAGACAGGCAATGAGAGGCTTAATAACATGCCTAGGGCTAATCTGTACACTTCAGAAGTGACCAACACTGTAATAAATATGTTCACCAATCGACAGTGGAGTTCTCCTAAACCCTGAACAGAATGAAGATGTTATCGATGACTGAATGACCAATGGGAGTTGAAGTGGTAACTTCCAGGAGCTACTCTACAGCAAAGATAAAGATAGCAACAGTAGAACTATGATAAACACTGGAATCTGCTTGTAGCTATAAATATTGTTATTACCTTAGAATCAGAGGCTCTGTAACCATGGCGAGCCTCTTAAATCACCCTGTAGAGCACAAAGAACCTGATAATCAGTACAGAGATCATCAGAGATAAATGACTGCGAACTGTGGACACATAAAAGATGGGCATGTGACAAAGATCTGCAACACCACCACCCTCTGCTTTCACAGGAAGGCTGCATTAAAAACTGTCATACACTTCATATTAGGGATTTCAAAAGGGACACTAAATATAACTGCCTCTGAGCCAAAGTTTTCATTTTATCTGTATAAAGAGAGAATACTAATACATTTGACTTAAAATACTCATCCACACAGTACAGCTGTTCTTTGCTGATATTACACTGGTGCAGTTCACTAAATACTAACAAATCATTACCAAATTCTGCAGTTGTCTGGCACAAAATTACAGAAAATCACAAACTTCCAAATACAAAGTTCATATCAACAGCACTAAAATAACCCTGAAAAAAAATCCTGAAAACTATTAATGAAGCTTTTAATTTAGGCGTCTTGTTGTTTGATTGACTTGACAAACTCTGCATTATTATTCTAGAAAAGCACTATTAGAGTTGCTATTCATCACAGGGAAACTAATGGACTTGCTTCAGACACCGATGCTAAGTGACATTTTCTCCACTTTAACATCTGTACTTGACTGAGGCGTGAAGTTTTCTCTTTATCAGTTATTTCATTTTTAACACTCACGGTGGTTGGGCTTAGAGCAAACACTAATTAAAAACAATTACATAATCAAATTGCCAGAAATGCTTAACATACCAAGATTTCACACATGGGCACTTTGGAGACAGTTCAGCTCTTTTATACTAATGTGCTCAACTTCTACAGTGATTTGAGCATCTAAATGCAGAATTTGGATGTCCTCTGAAAAAGTGCTGACAACTGATCAAATAAATTGAATTATTAATACCTGAATACTCTAAAATTATGCATGGGTTGTGTGTGTGCGTTTTTATTATTATTATTTCATCAAAATATTATTGTTCTAATAAAGGAGGAACTAATACATATTGAAAGAAACCGGAAAACTTTACAGGCAAAACAAATGGTTACTTGCTGCATTGCAACTCAGTTTCTCAGTAGGTGTTTTTACCTTTACTGCACTGATGACGTGCATGGGTCTATTACACTTGTATTCTTGTCATCATTAATGTGTAGGGAGAGTGTTCCCACACAGTACTAACCCAGAGCCTGATGAGTTGTTCAGTGCTTTCTGTACATCCAGTATGACACACAAGACTTGAAAAAGCAGTTAATAAACAGTAAATATTTCCTCTTAAGTACTCATCCAGATACATGTTCCACTGATAGCACCATACAAGAAGTTGGTGACTCCACTACATATGGGAACAACAAGTCTTCTAAAATAACAAAGACAAGTCTGCCACAGTTTTTATCAGACTTGGGCAACTCTGCAACAGAACTATCCTGAGAAATATTTTTACTGAAGTTGAAAACTGTCTTGTAACTGTTTGTGACTGCTATATTCTTTACAGAAACAAAACAAAAATTTCTGCTGGAATATACTATGCTCTTTAATAGAAGGCTAAATTATTCAGTATCTCCAATGGGACTGTTAGCTAACCTAAACATTTTTATGTTGTGACAGCTCATCTTTCAAGTCATTTGCACAGGTTTTGATTAAATTGCTCCAATATATGCTCCAAATAGCTCAGTTCTATCCATGAGATGAAAATTCCCACAGGACATCTTGGATAATCTTTGTTGGTCAAGAATGACTTTGGAAATACTGAAAGATGGGTAGTATAGCTTGAATGAAAATCAAAGTGTGTCTGACAGATACTGCGAAAAGTACTAATGACTCCTTTGTACATGTTGGAGGCTCTCTGAAGTTACTGTCAAGGAAGAGCAAGTATACAGCCCATGTAGAAATAACCTTTAGACTCTAAAAAAAGATTAGACTATCTCTTGAGACATTAAACTTTTTGAATCGCTGGTGTCTTTTGAAGGATCTGTGACTTTAGTAATAATAATAATTTTAAAACTACCAAATTAATTACTCAGTAAGATAACTCCTCAGTCATAGATTGTAATTGAAACAATATGGGATCTGAAGCTCAGATCAAGAGACATTTGTCAGTGTTATGTCAAACCTTTTCCATTTATTAAGATATATCTATCAAAAGAATCATCTCTACCACAGATGAAGCTGTTCTGAGTACTTAAGAAACGTATTATTTCAAGCAGATCAGGCACCTAACAAACATACTTGGTAAAATAAATGGCATATAAATTAAGATGAAAAACTTAGTCATTATTCTGAAGAATACCTGCTTATAAATGGGAGCTATGTGAGGCTGGTTAGAGAGATTTCTTACAGAAATGGACCTAAACGTTGGGCGTGACATTTATGCTTCATTAAAATTCTAGGTCTCACTAGAGATGGAAGAATGTAATGGAATACAAAATGGATCCCAAATTTCCAGAGAAATATATGAATTCAATCATATTAATCATCTCATTTATATCTTCTTAGAAGATCAACTCTCACTTGTATGCATGCTTGACAAATCCACAAGTCCCCCAGATTGGCCTCCTCTTGACAGTATTGACTGGAATCTATCAGTCTTTTTATCTCCTTATAATAAGTTTTCATCACCACGTTTATAACTCAACCTAGCCAAGCTATACTTTATATGAGAAGCATCCCTCAAGAGAGGTGTCTGATAGGAATGCAAATTCTTTGCACCTTCCAGTATCTTTTAGATGCTTCTGACACTTTTTAGATGCTGGCATTGTGGTAGAACATCAACTAAAACAATTAGTTTGTATTTATCTTTATCCAACTAATAGAATGCTACTGCTAAATACTGTTAATCTACAAATACAACTTGAATGTAATTATATCTTTACTTCCAGAGTGATAGAGCTTATATTTAAAAACATAAAACCATATTTTTTTTAACGTATTAATTGAGAATTTGGATGTTTGAAATTATTTTATCAGCTGAGGAAAAGTCATTTTTGTTTAAAAGCAAGGATTTTAACACTTTAAAGTTAACCTTGATCTAAGGGGTCAGCATAATGACTATTTACTAACTATTTACTACATAATTACTATAACATTACCTGAATTTTGCTTCCAGTTTGGGGGGATATTTTCATGACACATAGACATTAAGCTGACTTTTTACCCACAGAAGATGACACAATGAATAGATATTAGAGAAGAGGAATAATCATCAGCACATAAAAGAAAAAGCTGGTTAATGTTTACATTTGCAGTAACTGGGCTTTGGGGGCAATACAGACTCCCATTTTAGATGTTCATCTATAATGAAATCCTTTGTTTTAGTAAGGATGGAAGACATCCGCTCTACCTTCTAATGCTGTAAGATGTCTTTCAATAGGCAGCTGATTTCAAGATGTAACCAAAACATTTATATGTTCTGTATCTGCTCAGTCGCAATCATCAGCAGGACTAAGTATAACAATTCAGATCACATTATCAGCAAGTATACCAAGAGCTTTTTGTTTCCTCTGCAGAGAAGGATGCGAAAGAATTCTTTTGAACAAAGGACTCCTCAGGTTCTATATGAAGTGAAGCAAAATGAATAAATGCATTTAATTCTTCTTCAAAAACAGAATGGATTTTGTAAGTTCAATAAAAATTTCTTTAATGGTTGTTACTATTTTTCTAATCTACCTGGCTCTAACCATCTACTGAGTAAATATCTCATTTGTATTCTCATTTTGCTCCTGAAACATCTCATTATCTTTTGCATAATGAGAAAAGCTTATCACTATAAATGTTTTCTTCTCAAGGCTGGGGACTGCAATCCTTTATTTGGAAAAGCTCTTCTCTACGGAGACTTGCAATACAGTGTATGCAGAGTTCTGCACCTTATATTCTTCCAGAACTCATCTGTTCAAACATATCTCGGTTTACAACCGTCTCATGAAATGATGTAGTGCAGATGAGATATTGGTGTAAAATGGAAATTGGAAGATTCATATGTCACTTAATATTTAAGACTTAAAACAATGACAGATGAGACTTATGATAAATGGCTTGACAGTCAATGTCCTTTTTTGCTCATAAAGTCAGACTCAGTAGGCTACCTGTAGTCAGTAGGTTGCAGCAGGTTCAGCACGCACTATGACGAACTACCTGGGAAGATAACTATTCAGAAATTACAGTCCACGCTTGCTGAACTTGGTTAACTATAATGCCCATACAAGTTTAGTCACCTGCTGGGAAAAAAAAATACAACAACCTCCTTTTCATTGAACTATACTTAATACTAAAATTTAAACGATGCTCTGGAATTTCTCTAGAATCAACATAAAAACAATGTACTGCTTTTATCAATAAATACATATGAACAGTAAGAGTATTCTAAAAGGCACATGAAGAAGTTGATTTGCTCCCACACAGTACCACTGATGAGAGACAACTTTAGAAAAGCCAAAGTCTATTGTTTAGGACAGCAAAATGAATGCTTTGAATTGTTTGAAGGACACACAACAAGCAATATAAAAGTCTCTCTTTCTTCTATCCTGTGCTAACATTAAATTCAACACTGATGAAATATAAGAGATTCTGCTCTATTATTTTAGATATCAACATTAAATGAATGTACATTGTATACGAAGAGAACTATTTTTAAACCTTGTCAAAAGGCATTTTTGCATATTTGCTTGAATATGTAATATGTTATAGCCCCTTCTGACAGTAGCTTGTATAGAATACATGTGCAGCCAGAAAAAAAAGACATTTTTGAGTTGGTTTATCTTTGTTTTCTTAAAAGCCTTTCCTGTGAACAGAAACAATGCTCTCTTTAATAAGATAGTTTACTAAGTTTATTTGTCTAAGCATAAGATGGAAGCTGCCAGGAGTAAAAGCATTTATGAATATTTTTTCCAAGATGTCCAAACTTTTTGTAAAAAATAAAGGAAAGAATAGTATGAAAAATAGATGTAAGTTAAGAATTTTATCAACAGGAAATTAAATCAGTGGCTCAGAAATGGCACAGACATGATAAAAAGCAACTGCAGATATATTAAAAATAGTTAGATGATGATGGAAAGAACTGTAGCATATAAAGTTCCTTCTGTTTCAGCAAACAGACTGTGCTGCTCACAGATGCATATTAAAAACTGTTTTCAGATCTTCCATTGCTGGGTTTCTAAATATTACCTGCTTATCTAAAGACAAAGTCATTTGACTTTAAGGACCAATATCAGAGAAGCTACACATAAAAGGGTGTTTTGTAAAAAGAGAAAATTTTAGCTACAATCACGAACATGAAGAAGCAAGACATCGTGTATCTTTTAATGAACTATAAATAAATACATATGAGATCAAGTAATATTCAAACTATTTTGAATAAAAGCAAACTGAAAGGGAAACAAAAGAGAATTCATGATATTCTTAAAGGCTTCTGGAGTTTAGTTAGCAGGTCCAAGACTTTGAATAAGCAAGAATTTTATGGAAAGGATCACTGAGAGTACCTGACATATGTTAGCAAACACATTTGATGTGATACAGTATTTATACGGCAAAGGGAAAAGAGCAAAGTGAAGTGTCATGTTAAATAAAATTTGAAAATACAAAATGAAAAAACCAGGGTACGTAAGAAAGAAAGAGAACAAAGAGAGACAAATGGATGAAGTATTGCATTTCATGCAAAGAAGGCATATATTTAAATCAAGATTGTGATGAGTCTGCAAACTGAAGAACCTTAAATGAGAGAAGGATAGGGATGGTAAGACAAAACAAGGATAAATCAAAAGACTTGTAAACATAGTGACAGCAGCACAAAGAAGAAAGGCAATAAATAAATATTTCAAAACCAAAAGAACATCAAACTTTTCCACCCACACAGCGAGTCTGAATTAAAGTGCAAGTAAGGCACTGAATTGTCAGCAGAAATATAAAAGCTAAGAAATCTTAAAGAAACTAAACGTACATTAGAAACTCAGGTATGAGAAGCAGACTCATTTGCAAAACTGTAAAGATGTAATTTTCCAAGGAGTTGTCAATACAAGAGTAAAACTATTTCATGTAACAGTTTAGCTAACATAGAGATTTTAATGACCACTTTAGCAGTCTTCACATGAACAATACAAAATCAGATATTGGAAGCAGATAAATAAAATTAATTCTTTAAGCAGGGTTTTGGAAAGAGAACTGATAATACTGCCAGGAAAAAATAAAGATTTCTGTATTATTAGAGGATGCATGGCCATTCAACATACTGCACCCTAATCTGCATTAGAAAGCTTTATTTAAAAGTCATCCTCCAAAAAGAATTTAGGAAAAAATTAAAAGACTTAATGTGTTTCAAATATTGTATGAAGCAAAACAAAACAAAGAAAAACAAAATTTGTTTTGTTTCAAAATTTGTTTCAAACAGAATTTGAAAACCAGGTGATTCACAGGATTCCTGGGGATGTTCAGGCACCTGGTACATTTCTGCAAAAACATGTAATTTTCTTCCAGGATAATAGAGATGTGAGATTCAAAATGGCTCCACACTGGGAACTCTATGCTAATCAATTCCTCTTTTTTCCCTCTTTTTTATTGAACTCCAAAGTTTGCTAGCTACATTTCCAAATTAACTGACCAGCCAGCATATGAAAGTGTTTCTTTGTGGGGAGGACAGGCAACCTGAAAGCATTACTGACTACTGAGCACATAGAGAAAGCTAACCAACATTAGACTGAAAGTACATTAAAAAGAAACAAGAGACTTCTGAGAATCACTGCCCTTTAGGTTCTACAACTTCCTGCCAATCTGGCTACACATCCTTCCTGTCTTCTGACTGCAGTAAACCAAGTAGGCAGTGGGGATATAAAAATCCCTTAAGTTTTCCTAAATATCTTTCCAGTAAGGTAAGAATCTGAAAATTGAACTGTTGCTGTTTAAAGACAAATGGTTTAAGGAAGATAAAAAATCTAATGGTCTAATCCACAACATTCCTTCTCATCTTGTCCTGTTTCTACCACAAAGCATGCATGATATCATGCTAGTTAAAAAAAAGGTAGTTGATGAAATTTACATGCTGCATAATGAAACAAACCGTTACCCCACCTTCCCAGAAAACACAAGACCCATGGCAAGGGCACACCATCAAAAATTAAGCAAAAATTAAGAGAGAACTGTGAAAAGTAGAAAATAGTGGAAATACAGGGATGGCTACCTACACAACACAGATATACTTAAGAGCTCAGACTGGTAACAGGTTTTACTTAAGACTGTGCAAACTCAGGTAACTGGCAGCTCACTCAAAGTTTGGATACTTGGCAACATACCCATCCTATAATACTCAAAATTGCCTCGTCTACCTCCTTTTTCTTTCTCCATCTCCAAACCAAGCTGTAGTACCGTCCCTTTGACTCACATTTTCTCTATGCCCTTCCTTAGCCCCCCAGCAGCATGCTGTACCTGCCACAAAAGCTGCACGCGTGCTGTCAGGTGGCTGTGTGGCAGGAACACGGTTTGACTGACCAGCTGACCATGGCCCTACAGCTGCTGGCAGGCCAGGCAGCGCATACTGCTCCATGTTCCCTGAGTAAGATACACAAATCACTACATAGGTACACTTTAGCTAGATCTGACCCAAAGGAGCCAGAAACTGTTTAACATAGACCAAGTGGGTTTAAAAACTCACCGAGCAGTGGGGTGAGTGAGTGCATGCTGTGCTGTGCAGCCAGTTCTGCTCGTACGAGCATTCACCACTAATGGTTTAAAGGTGGCATCCTAAATATGTTTTGTTATAGTCTAGAAAAGCATATGATTCCCTGATTTTATTGGTTTTGGCTACGACAACAGCAAAAATTTTTCTCTTAAAAGAGGAGAAATACTAAATCTTTCATGTGACAACTTGTACCTCAAATACAAATTAGATTCACAATTTCAATACTTCTTAATAAAATCAGATTATCTGCTAGGACATCTCCATTCCTGCCTTAAATGTTAAGGTTTCAGACCTCTCGTGTTGCTATTATTTCACCATGAACTTTTCAAGGATACATAAAACCCCAATGTCTGTCAAAAACTCAAATATATATTTCCTACCTTTTAATATAAAAGGCTTTAATGCTATTTTTATCATTTTATAAAAGCAACAGGGAAATTTACACATTGATTTGTTGGCCATTTTTGTGGTTAAACATGCATTACTCTTGAAACTTATTTTTTATCTGCTAGAAAAATGTGCAGTAAGGTTCTATTTATTTTTCACCAAAAATCATTACAAAATTCATAACAATGAATTATAAATAAGAAAGATTTCTACTGAACTCAGAAGAATAATTTAGAAAGTGATACCTGAAACAACACCGATTCCATCATCACAGTCGTAATCAGAGACTTCACTGTCACTGATTCTTTTGGACCCTGCCGAAACAACAACAAAAAAACGTATTAATTATCTTCCTGTAAATCAGAACTATCCTCAGCTAGTTATATATCAATGAATATAAGGATATAAAGATGTAAAGGAAGTTATTAATGTTATATTATTGTAAATATATTAGCTTACCAACTATTTTTATCTAAATTTTTGGTATACTATATGAAGTAATGATGAAATACAGCTCTGCAACACTGCTGTTATGAAATACTTGTATACGTCGTATGCACAACTATTAATTCCATATAAAAATCAGATACCACACTGTTCGTTTCATATACCAAAAATATGGCATTATCCTCTTCCCCAAAGTGTTTGGTATGCAAACAAAATATTCAGAAAAACAAATGATAACTATCATACTACACTGATGTAATATTATCTTCAGGGTATTAGTTAGCACTATCAGGAGAACAGGCAGCTTCACACACGGGGTCCGGAAAAACAAAATCTCTCTGTGACACTTAAGAGGAAGCAAGCTCATAAATGCTATCTAGGAGGGCACCTGTCAAAATAGCTGGAGTACAGTTGGCAAAAGAAGATTCCACATCTACAATGAGAACTAAAATGTAAGTTGGGTAGGACAAATATATGTGTTTGATTAGCTTTATTTTTCTTCTGTGGCATCTTTGAAAAAACACTTGATTGCTGATATCAGGATGAAGTGCTGGCATGTCAACACGTGAATGATAATCACTCATTTACTTGTTTTAGATGTGAAAAGCCCCGTTCTTCAGCAAGATGGTGTGTCTGTTCTAATTGTCTGGCCATCTAAAAATAAGCAAGGAGTTTAAATCTAATTATTGCAAAACCTTCTATTATGTGCAAGATTTTTTATTCCTGCCATAGGAATAAAAGGAACCCAGGACAAAGCAGGATTAATGTATTGCATCTGTGACTGGTGCAGAATGAGCCCCAGCCTCCCCTCCAAGCAGAAAAGTGGGAGAGCATGTGCAAATGGGGGTTTGACGGAATTAAAACACTCTTCAATGGAAAGAAGTGTTACGTGATAAATTATCTGAACCATATGGACTGCTGTTGTCTATCAGACTAACATCTACCCACCAGAGGCAGTGGAAGGTCCTTTTTTTAGCATAAAGAGCATGCTGATGCAATGTGTATGGAAGTTTTCACTGCTGCACCCTTCCAGGTTTTAGCAAGCAGGGGTCCTGGCTTCTGAGACTTCTCCTCAGCTATCCTGTTTACCTTAACAGCCATTAACCAACTCATCCTCCACATGTCTCTTTTTGACTCAGAGTATTCTCTTGGCCTCTCTAACACGCAATGTCAGTAAGTCCTGCAGTTTAACTGCACTCTGTGTGAAGTAGCTTCCCTCTGCTTCATCTCTGTAGCACCGTGTCAGACAATGCCCTCCGAGCTTTTGTTTTCTGAGGAACGTGAATCAGCATTCTCTCTCCTCCCACAGTCTTTTCTTTTCTGGGGGCTGAAATACTGCTGTTTAATTTCTTTGCATATGCAAACCACTCCATATTTCTGTGTGCTACTGCTGCCTTTGTATCTTTTCTAGTTATTCTGCACCTTTTATGAAAAGTCAGAATTGATTGCAGCAATCAAGATGTCAGCATATGGATTTATAAAGTAGACTGCAGACTATCTCTTTTTGGGTAAAACTTGCTCTGTTAAACATTATTCAACCAGAAAATGGTGCCAAGTGTGATATGTGTTCTTTAATTCCTATAAACCACAACCTTGCTTGCCATTACATTATGTAATTACAATAGAGTGATGTAAATTATTGTTATTTAACCGCAACACAAGTTGTTGGCTTTTTTCTCACAGATAGTAAATAAAAATCAGTATAATGAAAGTCTTGTTTTGGTTTAATGTCCTGCAATTCTTACATGGTATGATATTAATTCAATTTATTCTAAGTGTTTTGAAATAGCTATGCTACACTGGAGAGAAAGCAAGGTGTCTTTACATCCAAGAAATAATAAATTAAAGTCTTTCTTTAAAAGAAGAAATAACAAGCAAGTGATTGCAATTAGCACTCAAGAAAACCTAGAAGATAAGAACAGGAGTGAAGGAAAAGTCTTCATCATCCTAATGGACTTTTTGCTAATCAGGAAAGTTTCTAAAAAGCAATTAAGTCTGACTAGGACAATATACAATCTGATGTGTTTTTTTAATTATAGTACTATAGAGGCTCAATGAAAATCTCTCTTGCATTCCAAGGAAAGAGCATCCACTCTGCTTGTGATGCTGCTCCTGCTGCTCTTCGCAGCAGAGAGTCTTCTACTGCTGTGGTGATGATATACATGCCAGTGAGGAAGAAAGATTATGGCCATCAGTCTCCATTTTCCTTAGCCAGTAACTCAGAGCATTAGATAAAACAGAAGATATTTGTGACCAAACAGGGAGGAAGAGATCCCCACTAATCTGGCCAGGATTTGGCTAGGGACAGGCTGGAGGCAGAAGCCCCCAAAGGGGGAGAAGAGCAGTATGATTCTGGCCTCTCTGGTAGCCCTGCTTCTGATCTGGCTGTGGGACTGTGGCTGCTGCGTGGAGACGCCAACAGCATCGCTCAGCTTCTGCTGGAGAATGGGAAGATGAAGGCAACTGAACAGCCTGCTGTTCATCACATGGATGTTTGAAAAGCTCTGTATTAAGAAAGACATAAAAGGGTTGAATCAACTATGATTTAACTGAGTGTCATTCACTCATCATCTAATTCATCCTTATGAATGAATCTAATTAATTACGACTGAGATTGGTTTTATTTATGTTTATATTTACAGCTAAATACATCCGATTTACTGTATTTTTAGAGTTTTATATTTCTCCATATTCTGGAGAAAAAATTTGCATCTCTGAGGATGAAAATAGCCAACTGTTGTGACAGTGGGCTGAAGACTTCCCAGTTGCAGAGCTAGAACTGTACACTTTAGTAGTCACAGGATACATCCTGTAGAAAGAGAGAAGCCTCAAAGGACCACAGGTGTAAAAGACAGGGGGTTCTCTTTCTCTATTCCCTCAACACCCCATCCACCTTTTCCAGAATCTCCCAGTAGCAGAACTCCAAACCACCTTCCATGACCTAGAGACCCTTTTCTCTTTTTATATACAGACCTCTCTCTTCACCCCCACCATACGCCTAAGCTCTTGGGAAAAGATGTGGCACAGGGAAAGTGAATGGGCCAGGACCAAGACCTGGCCTAAGACAGGCATAGAGAAAGAGTACAGTCAGTGGAAGAACCAGGTTTCAGGGCTTCCTTTCCGCAGTTGCCTTTGCTCCCACAAAGAGGACAGTCTCTCGTGACAGCTGACATTCATTAAATACAAACCCTTTTTCTCTGCGTAAGGGAAGATGCGCAGCTTGTTCACGTCAGATCATCTGTTCTACCTCCTCAAACAGAGGATACCTTAAGCCAAGACTAACTACTAACAGACTTAAAATAACTGAAAAATAATCATGTTAAAGTAATATTTCATTTACTTCACATGTGATTTTAAACGCTGGCTAAGAAGTCAAAAGCAATTTAAATTGAGATCTATTACTTGGTTTTGTCTTTCAAAATCAATGTTTTCAGGAAGAACAGAGGAAGGAAAGCATGTTTATTAAATATGTCATGTCAAGAAGTTCTGTCTGGAATATGTAACTTCTGTAAAGTAATAAGATTAAATTTATTTGAAATGTCTTCCATTAACTGCAGAAATTGAACAGATTAGAAGGTCCACAGGTCAAAATCCTTTATTGAATTGAGCATCCGAAATACTGGTATAATTGCTGGCAGCTTAGTTTAAGATTTCTCATAAATTTTGCAAGAGTAATTTCATCTGCTATATATTCTAGCTGGTAATTTTCTTTTTAACCTATTGACAATGTAAATTTGAAAAGGTAGGCTTCGGTACCTCCTTAACCGTGTCTTTTGAAAATACCACTTCATTACCTAACTAATTTGAACTACTGTCCACAAAGCAGAGAAAGTACAATTCATAGTTCTTCTGGGAAATGTGATGAAGAAACCTCTCACTAACAAATTATTCCAAAAGACTATTGCTAATGAACTGTTGTTTAGTATTTTTTATGCATATCTGAAAGTTTTTAACAAATATTTAATGTAATATGGTATATATTTCAAACATAAGAAGATTAAATCCTTTCTAACAAATTAAAAATTCTGTAAAGAGTTTGAGCCTGGGACACCTGGGTAAGAGTAACACCTGGGACACTGGGTGGGTGCATCATATAAACGCACTGATGCCAATGCTTTGTATATTATTAACTTTGTCCTTGATGGATTTTAAACATGAGGAATCACTTTAATTAAGTCTCACTGCCACTGTAGAGGAATTTAGTTTATTAATGAAAAATTCTTAGGGATATTATTACAATTTGTGTGATAACTGGGTGGTAACAGTCTGTTAATGCTGATTTTTGACTTTCTACCAGGATTAATGGTTATTACAGTCACAAACTCAAAGCAAACTAGATGCCATACTGTGCAATTACCTAGTAAACCACACAAAAAATGCTTTAATTCAGTATAACCCCAACACTGGTGAAATCAAGAGAAATATTCTCATTGACTTCAACATTTTTTGGTTTAACTGTCTTGAACTGTTTAAAAAAGCATGCTTTCCAGGGACAGATCTTATCCTGGGCATAGTGGAGAACCTCTCCAGAACTTAATAACCCTCAGCATTCTCTTCCCTCCCATGTTAACCATTGCTGTACAAGCTACCATCCCACCCAGCACCACAGCACATCACAAGAGCACATACACACCTGAGCTAGGAGTTTATGGCACCTGCACTGTAGCTATCACTGTAGGGCTCAGGAAAAAAACAACCACCTAAGAAGCATTACAGACATTATTTCCACTATTAAATAAATAAATAAATAAATAAATCTCTATTTAAATTTTACTATTTTCCTACTTTTTTTTTTTTTTTTTTTTTACTATTCTAATTTTTACATTCTATTAGCAGAAAAAGAATATAAGATTTGGTAGTTTCTTTCCATTTTTCATCTTTATGCAATTTTGTGAAGAAAGAGCTCCCGAGCTAGGGATCCTGCCCATGCAGGAACCTTCTACGTGGTTTGATGAATTCCTTGGGGGAACAAAGGGTATTGAAGCATGCTTATACAATCTCCTTCCCTGAAGCTTACACAAGGCCTTCACAACCACTTAAAGTAACTTAGCGTTGCCACTTTTTTTTTCTTCTGTATTCAAAGCTGACACATAAGCAACTCTAAAATCAGTCTCTCAATGGCTGTCTTAAGAATTTGCTCTCTCATATTCATCTAGTTTGTGCCTGAAGGTTCTTAGTGTAAAATTTGTCATGCAGTCCTGCTGTCTGCATGTCAATCTGTCACTTCATCGTCCTCTATATTATAGTGTCTTTTTAAGTTTTCAACCAATTTCAGCTGAATTGCCAGGAAGGTATAAATTTAATTAAGTTCCTACAGATGTTTGAAAATGGTTCTTGGATGGAAGAGTATGATACAAATCAGAACCCATGAATGGAAACACAATCAAGGTAAAACTTGTGGTGAACCCACATGTGCACAAGTGGTGAATCCATGCTAGACCCAGCAAACATGATCTACTCCCATGTGAACATATCATAGGACATAAAAGGGTTCTGGGGCTATTTCAGGAGAGAACAGACCAGAAGAAATGTGGGAGACTAAGAGTAGATGTAATGGAAACTAGGTTTTATTAGTGCCGATCTTACAAAGCATCCTGCTTTTTTCTTTTTTCCTCTTTCTACCACAATTTTTGCTCTATTTTCTCAACAATGTGTGTTTCATCTCAAATTTAATGAAAGATAATTAGATGAACCAATTCTCAATGAGATTCCCATAATTAAAACTGTAGGAACTGAAAAAAGTCCCACATGAAATGTGTTACAAAATCTAAGCTTGTAAAAACTTTACACTATGAATTTATTTATGTTTAATTAAGGGAAACTTCTCAGATATAGCAACTGGAACTGTAACTGGGGATTTAAAGCAATATTAAACTGTAGATGCACGTACCAGTACAAATACTTCTTTTGGTAGAACTTCACTTACCCCATATTTGTATTCTAAAAATACTTACACTAGTTCTCAAACAGCTGTAATACAACAGTGTTCTTTTCAACATAGCTTAAGCAAAATAGCATTTTCCTAGTATAGTTAATAAAGCTTGCTACAGTTTACCTACCAAAGCTCTACCTAAACTAAAGGCAAACAAAGCAAGCAGTGTTACAATACTGCTCCAATATCAATGCTGAGACATTAAGAACAAAGAAACAAAGCCAACAAAGGACCTATGGCTGAAGAGCAGACATGAAGAGCCAAGGAACATTTAAGCAATTTAGCATCTGCACAATAGGTAGCAAAAGCACACCAATAAATTACCAAATTAAATTTTGCATGTATAATGGGAGCAATAAGCATTTCTGGCATGCTGAAAGTTTACCTGAATTATATGAATATAAGCCTTTATCTGGAAAACAAATATTGAAATGAAGTAGTGTCAGGGAAAAATACGTGAATCGCTACTACATGTAACAGGGATGGTCAGAACCTTAAACTTCATTGCATCTGCTCAAGCAGACTGAAGAATTTGATATTGTAGGCCACATTTCAAAAGAAAAAAACTCAACCAGTTATGAGAAATTAAACCACAAAAATGCCAACCTCTTCTGAATCAACATTTATACTCTGTACTTAGTCATTTCTGATTCTGAAGTGCAGCTGCCCATTTACTATAAGCAAATGTTTTACTTTTTAAGGGCAAAATGTATATTCAAGTAGACATACAATATGATTTGCTACCTTTAAAATTAAAGTATGCTGCTGTTGGCACCTCAGCAGGAAGTTACTAGCAGAACTTTCCTGAGATGTGGCTATGAATCTAACTTTAAACTTAACAGAGTCTGTAGTGATGTTTAAGTCAATCTTCTGTCTCCAGCTAGTCAATGGCCTTGATGTGGTTAAGTATGTACATACATGAGTAGCTTATCTACATGGTTTTGTTACCAGTGTACTTAAGACTCCTGATGTGAGCACAATGATTAAATACCTTCAAGATCTGGGTAATTGTTTGCATTCCTTGAGTCTGCCTGTTTTAAATATTTTAGCCTTCCATACAGCCATACCAGTTTTTCTAAACTTGGTAATATAATAGTATGCAAAGATACAGACATAAACAGAAATGTGTAATACTACTTTCCATCTGTAAATTTGTAGATTTTTTAAATGGGACTTTCATGAGGGAGGAAGCCAGGATGTCTGAATAATATGAATACTCTCCTGACATTAGCAAGACATTATGAATGTTTTTACTTTTAAGTGAACAGCAGTTTACAAATACTAACTCGCTCTCACAATGCTCACAGATGCCATTTAAGTAAGTGTGACTGTCCATGAGATGCACCTCAGATGACAAGATATGACAGTGTTCGAGGAAAAATAAAATACCCATTTCTCGCCAACTGGTGCTGTCAGAAATTCACTGAATGACTAGGTCCCTTCTGGCAAGTCATAGTTTTTCTGACTTCCAGTTACATATTATTTTAATATGTAGACAGTATCACTAAATCATCTACTACCTGAAATTTTTGACTCTTTCTAACTTCTAATTGCGTCTCTTGATAAACATCATTGTTTTTTGTCATTCAGCTCCAGAACTGTATTAGGCTACATAATTTTCAAATTTTTTTTTTATTTACGATTTTTTCAGCATCATTTGCAAACTTTTAGATGTGAGCTTTAGTGGATAACTTCTTTAATATTTGCATTTGTTGGTACAAATCTCTACCAGTTATTAATTTCATGAAAGACTGACTCATATTTGGCTATAAAATTATGAAAAATTAAGTATGAGGAAGTTTCCTCATTTGCTCCAGTAACATTAGAAAATCACCAAAGGCCAAAATAAAATCTATTACACAATCCAGAACTATTTACATAATGAAAAAAGATGGACTTTCTGAATTAAACTTCTGGCAAGATCTCTAGAAGTTTAGATCTTCTTGAAGAACACAAGAATATAAAAATACTGAGATTATACTGAGTTCTTCTGGAGCAAGAACTAGAGAAGACATGTTTTGTTCCATATGGTTACAACACAGAAAGGCGAACAAAATTCAATTCATTAGAAGACTTCATCAGAACCATTATGCAAGATGCTTAATTACACTTCGACAATTAAAATAATAATAATAATAATAACCACTAACTTCAGCCAGAAAAGGAAGATACTGTATGGACCTCTTTTAGAATCTTTCTAAAGGTCACCTGACTAGCTATTTATCCACTGCTAAGCAAGGTTACTTCACCCTATTCACTGAGTTATTTCATCGGAGAACATTGCTTTTCTGTCATTACATGATGGTTTAGTAACATGATTCTGTTAAGGAATAAGAGCAGCAGAATAATAAGCAAGATTCAAATTCTCTTAAATTGCTTCAGAGTGTTGACAGGATTTCAAATATTTTTGTAGTTTAATTATTTAATAAAGTTTATTTTTAATTTTTCAAAGATCAGAGAATTCCTCAAGTAAGGTTCTATTTTTAATTAGGAAAAATAAAATATTTTGATAGTTTAAGGCCTTTTCAGACACCCCTGTATCATGTTAAATACCTTTTTATTAAAGTATTTAATAAACCATAGATGTACAAGAAATATAATAAATAAATCATAGGTGTATAGTTAATATAATACTGGTATATATATATACATACTCTATGAACATAACATCAATGCATGCAAACAAAGAAAACATGCCCAAGGGCTGTGCTCCATAAAAGAAAGAGAAAAAATAAGGAAAAAGCATGAAAGAGAAAAATAAGTGTTAATGTTCTCTAAGGTAATTTTTTTAATAATATATTCACCATTTGTGGTCTGTGCCACTGACCATAAAATGCTCCATATAATAATTTGAAAAAAAAAAGTCACTGATGTATGCTTCCATTAAGTAAACTCACTTACCTGCTAGTGAACAGCATAATTATAATTCCCTCAAGTAAGACTCAGTGACATTGATTTAAAATTATCATAGAGACATACCATATTCACAACATATTACAAGGAAATTGCTGAGACAGCAAGATCCTGATTCTGCAGGAAAATGAAACTCTACAGAGTTCCAAGGAAGTCACTAGGTTCCATTGGAATACTGAGGTTTTAATGCAGGGGCTCAGAATTCAGAGGGTGAAGTTTCAGATACATCATAGTTAATGATTATTAAACTGTAATAATTTTGGTACTAAATGTAGCTCTAAATGTTCTACAATAAAGGCTTGAAAATTTTAACATTTAAATAATGGAAGAGAGGACTTGAATTATGAGTTATAACACTCAATTCGTCTTTGATTTGATGGGACAGCCACAGAACTTTAGATAAAAAACCTCAGAACTTTAGATAAAAAACCTCAGCAACCAACAATAACGAGTCTATCTAAATTGTTTTTCAAAAATTAGTAAGCAATAAAATCCTTTACTTGTGAATTTATTCTATTGATTTTGTGTTTCTAGTTGTATGTGAAAACTTTTAGCATGTTAAAGTCTCAGTGCAATACTTCTTACCCTGTGATTCTGGACAAAGTATCATTTGATTGACAATTTTGGACATCCAGATGTTGATTTCCAAACACTGCCATTTCTGAAAACCTCTCAGACTTTGTTTTCAGCAGTTTATCTCACTTAGATTCACTACATGAATTATCTGTTACTGAGAATGTTTAAAATATAAAACTTTTTTCAAACCAGATTGTGCACTCTCATCACAATTAATTGCTGTACAATTACAGCATAGGTCTCTCTGCTGTAACTAGAGACCTAAAGATGTTTGTTTTTACAGTTTTTTTTTTTTTTCCTTTCTTTTGGCATTTAGCTGTTGTTACAAGCATTATCCACCCACACTCTGTGATCTTCAGAACAATAATTCATCGAGTTTGTTTTTAAAGCTGCAAAAATCTGACTTAGAAAACTAGTGACAGGGAAACTCTTAAAATTCTTGAAGTAAAACAAAGAAATGAAATCTGCCTCTAAAACAAATTCAGAGTTAATACAGAACAACAACAGCAACAAATTGTTTTTTCTCCAAAATATACAATAACCCAATACTCTTTATCAACTAAGCAGTATCAGACCACATTGCACAAATGCACACTTAACGTGGACATAACTGTAAAAGATTGAATAAGACTGTTTCAGATTCAAATTGATATTTGCTGTCTCTGTATTTTGGGCTACACGGAGAGGAAGTAATTCCTCTCAATTTGCAATCCCATGGCAAAATCCCTGCTGCTATCCCATTGATCCTACTGAACAACTATCAATGCAGTATCCAAATCACATCAAATTTCAATGTTATCCGTAGAAACATAGAACCACTCAATTTACTGCATCTTACCTAACGTAAGAAGGAAAAAATAAATACTGTGGCCTAACCAACTAGAGGAATTCTCAAATCTTTTTGATTTTTTTTTCTTTTCTGTTTACAGTCTCTTTTCAAAGGCAATATAAAAATAATTTCAGTTGGCCTATGACCCTGGTTAATGCTGTCTGGACTTCTTGATTTATGGCAGATATTATGCCAAATGTTAGAGAAAATGAAGACATTTAAAAAGTTCAGTTCAGACGTCCAGCATGATAAATGAAAAAGCTCATTCTTTCATTAAGAAAAAATTTAACATACACTCATTGGATAAAAGCCAGCCAGTTTATGAAAAACTGATATATAATTAGCTGAAAGACCTAGTAAGTCATAATCCTATGTGCTATATTAGTTTCAATTTCTAAGTATTTTCTTTCTTTTCTGTGCTTTCTTTAAGTATTTCTAAGTATTTTCTTTTCTTTCATAATACAGTCCTAAGGAAAATGCATGAAAATGGTCATTCATCGCTAGGAGGTTAATGGATTGTATGGACCACAGGACTGGGAAAGAACATGGACAGCTGGCTTTGATCACTCTGTACCACAACATAATGCCCACTCAAAGATCCTGAGAGATAAACAGATGCAGAAACTAAGCTACAGTCTCTCTTTGAAAGCTGGTTCCTAAAAAAATGGCATATGGGGCTCTGTGGGAAGCTCGCACTGTGCTACTGGCTATCTGCATATATGGGAGCTCAGTCTTCAGGGCTGACAACTTGCCTGTCTTCAGGAATGCTGAGATTCAGGGATATTAAAAAGGGAATAGCAGTAAGTGGTAAGTGTAGGTGGTTCTTTTAAACTAGCTTCGGAGAATAACACTGCAGTATTGTCTTCAAATATATGTATTTATAGTAGCTTGACAATAATGAAGAAAGCTTAGATTTGTAGAACTGTATTTATACAAATGACAAACAACCTTGTAATTCCAAATCTCTTGGTATTTCTCACAATAACAAATTTTGGGGACTACAATAAAGTACTTCATACTGTACTCACTAATTCTATATGTAGAAACATCACAGAAGTGAGCAAAAGGTGGGAGGACTGAACTGCTCTTGAAGCTGAAGACAGCTTTTGCAGCCCCGATAAATGAAATCAGCTTATAGTTTAAGAGAACATTAAGTGCTCTAAAAAGTGCTTTGAACAAGACAGGTACACTTGCTAGACATGCCCTGTCTTCATTCTGGATTTTTTTGTTTGTTTGTTTTGCACACTGTCAAAATGTGCCACTGGAAAAATCTACTAACATCTTATACAAGACTAATGAAGGACCTAAAAAGAGCTTCAGAGAGAAGAAACACAGCGATCTTAAGTTTAGCTTAATATTCTTTTGAAACCTCCAAAAAACAGTAAAACAACCAGACTTCTATATGTTGTTAATAATGTATTAGAGGTATAAGTCATAAGATGTGCTGTCTGCCCTTCATCAGTCCCCGGTTTAGGTTGGGAGGGACTATTTAGAGATCATCTGCTGCAATACCTCTTTCAAACCTGGCCAGCTTACACTGCTTTGCTTACAGCCTTGCCCTGGATATCTCCAGGATATTCCACCACCTCTCTGAACACCAGGCAATGGACAATCATTTCAGAGGTGTGAAACCAATTCACAAAAAAAGGTATGTTTTGCTATATGGATTTTGCTGCAACTGCAGATCTCTGACTGGGTCTAAAGTTTTTGTTTGGATTCCTTTCCAGTCCCAAACAAGGAGGGATTTTAATTTCAAGAGGCCTTGTTCTCTATACTTGTACACATAAAACTATCTTTTTAAATTGAGAATGATAATATGACACACTAGCATTCAAGAAGTTAATATATTCCCAAGACACTAGAGAAAATTCTTCCTGATGGAATCCCCATCTCAGTAGGCATGAACATCAGAGGAACATGAGAATTCTCCAGCAATCACAGTGAATATCTTATACTATTTCTTTGGCTAAAGTTTGTAGAACACCGTAAGGTGTTCAACTATTGCTCTGGGCACAATCCTTCACTGCAAAGCAGGATTTCTACATCAGATCTTCCTGTTTCACCAAACCAGAAGTTTTGGTAAGTCCTTCCCTTCCCTCTGCATTTCCAGAAAGGCATGTAAGATTGTTATGTTAATCACAAGAAAGTATTAAAAACTTCTCACTGACTAAAAAAATTGTATCAGTATCATTAAACAGATCTCTAATCAAGTATCATTATGAATCTTTTCCAAAATAAAGTAGTTACTGCTTCATTCTTCATGGCAGTTATTTAATGCAGGGATGGGAATTAATAAACAGGATTTATTTGCTAGATGGAATATTTTTTGAATATTTTTTCACAAATTTCACATACAGATACTGAAATGTTCAACTGGTCTTTAAAAGTAATTTTACATTAAAGCTTTAACTTTCTAAAATTAAGCATTACAAGATGGAAAAAAATAAAGAAGAAAAATAGTTTAAAAACTTTACTAACATTAATGGTCCTTGAGCAGACTGACGAGTAGTGAATTCAAAAAGAGCTCTTTACCTGTTAACTAGCATTTTTTCCCTTTTTTTGGATAAGTACAGTCCTACAGATTGAAGGCTACTGATTTCAACTATAAGTTAAAGCATCTATCTCAGAATATTATGATATGGAGCATTTTAATCCGTCTTAACATCTAGTGCACAGACACAAAAACTACCAACTACTATTAATACAAGGAACTGATTAGTAGAGGAGACGTGACATGCAAGCTTATTTGTGTGCCTACACAGGCATAAGCTTCTGCAAGTGTGTGTGTGTTAATATATACATATATATACACACACATACACACTCACTCACATACAATGACCATACAAAATTCAATTAATTTTTAGAAATAGTTCTCCTTTAGATTTTTTCAGTATCAACTGATACGCTATAAAGTTCATTCCATGAAGGATAACTTTGAAGGACTGAGAGTAGTGAGCAGTTAAACTAAAAAAACAAAGAAACATTAAAGAAACAGAGTTTCAGAATATACAGTTTTATTCTTATGTATCTATTGCATGTATACTATTTTCAGCATAACTACTGGTAACATCAAACTATCCTGACTATACCGAACTCTCCAAAAGAGAATTCTAAGACACATTCCATTTGTGAACATAACCACATAGCATAGTATCAAAACAAGGCACTAGGCCACGGTATCACTTTAATTACATATTATGAAATATACAGGTCATTTTATCTTTAAAAAGTATGAGGTAAAGAGAAAGTTACTGCACTTTCTCTTTTGATTAAAAAATGAAATGATAAATGTCATAGGAGAGATGGGACTTCCAGATAAAACCAGCATGCTGCAGAAGACCATGATAACTTGCTCAAGCTCAGGATCTGGACCAGGTTGTCTCATAAGAAAAAAAATCATGTGTTGCACAGTGTTCAGTATTACTATTTCTAACACATTAGACTCTCATCACTAATCTTTAATGACCCAATTCAGAACAGCTAGAAATGAACACATGAATTCTGTCAGCTTCCCATCTACAAGAATTCAACATACTTATATTAATACATACATATTAATTCAATAGAACCGTGCACCACGTATAAAATAAACAACCTACTTTGTAACCTCCGTGTGGGACTCTCGCCATGGAGTTGTCTGCGTGGCAAATATGGTGAGGGATGGGGAAGTGGCAATGAAGAGACATCATGTGTTTGAAGTTTGTACCAGTGAGGTTCATCATCTAGTAATGCTGTCTCTAACTCAATAAGAATCTAAAATAGAAAAAATGATTAAAAGTTGGAAAGCATTATATAACAACTTTTTAAAATACGTGTGTTCATAAATTTTATTCTATTGTTCTCTTACTGTTAGGGAGTTTGTCTTATAAGTTAAGGAGTTTGTTAAAGGTTTCTGCATTTTAAAAATTTTCTGCACTTTAAAAAATTCTGCATTTAATATGAAAGCTGTTCCTGTGCCTTTATATAGCCAAATATAACAAAATATTTCACCAGACCTTTATTACCTTATGACAACCTTAACAGCAGCCAAGTATTTTGTAGCAAGTTAGTCAGCAACATTCCAATATTCTGGTAAAATAAAAGTATGCATAATATGGATTTTATTAAACAGTTCTCAAAGAATTTGAGAAACCATGTGCATCCTGCTATTAAAACAGAACAAATACAGAAAGAATCTTGTATCAATACTATGTGCCAAACACTACTAAATGAAATAAAGACAAATACAACAATTTAAACCAGTTTTGCTTTGCTACATTTAGTTATTGTATTGAAAAACACCGTATATTGGATGTGTGAACAAATGTATTCCTATAACAACTAACAGTAATTGTATACCTCTCCTAAAAATTCACTTTCTTCCTCTCGAACTCGTGCTTGGTCCCAAAGAGTAATTTCTAACATTCGTTCTCTAAATTCTCTCCGATGCACTGGAGAATAAATAAATGTCTGGTTCCACTTAGGTTCCAATGTTTTCTTTACTGTTTTTGTTCTTCTTTTATTTTTATCACTGCAAAAAAACAATCAAATACTTTAAAAGTTTGATTTACATTAATTTAATTCCATTAAGCTGTAATAAGCATATTGTGGAAAGCAGCAAGTATTAAACCAGATTGTGTAGTATTATAGAAGTAGTATGATAATGTATGTCTGTTTAACCATTAAGGACAAATTCTAAGTTCAGCACATGTATTGAGGATAATTCATAACTTGACATTAAAACCTAAAGTTAGCTGAATTCCCAGTTCACATGCCAACTTCAATTTTAGGAAATTCCCTGAAAGACAGAAATGTTTTAATAAGTTTGTTTTGCAAGCAGCAAACATGGAGTTTTTATAAAGCAATATACTTCTGTAGATGGAATTCCCATGAGCACACATATGCAGACAACGTTGGGCACAGCAAAAAAATGCATTTCAGATAATTGAGCCAGCCGGTTCACTCAAAATTTCTAGTCCTACAGCGGCTGGCCCCAAAGGTGCAGAGCAGGAGGGAGCAGCTGGCCCCATACACGGGGAGCTGTTGGCAGCGCGGGGCTTTTCTGCGCGGGGTGCTCCTGACTAAGGGCTGCACAGCTAAGAAACCAGAAGCCCTGAAAATGAGTTACATTAATTCTTCCAGCAACAGTGGCAGGAATAGTGTTCTCAAAACAGCTCTCCAAATCCTTTGGGTCCCCAGGTTGAAGGCAGATTTCCATTGCAAGGTGGGCCCGACTCTTTGGAGCCTCATGTAAGGCTGCCAGGAAAGTCCTGGCTTGGGCTCATGGGTGTTGTTGAAAGCAAAGTGTTTCTCAGAACATTTCTGCTTGAAAGAATTAATATTTTCTGATGGAAATGAGCTTCACTGGAAAACTCCCACGCTCATTCTATTGAGAATACCGAGAAGAGTTCTCAGAACAATGCTTAATTTTAAACCTGCTGATAGCTGCATAATGGAGCTGTGGTATTAATTTATGTAGATTTTTTAATATGGCAATGAAGTTTGGAAGTACTTGCAACTGTAATATAGTTACTGCATTTCTGAACTATTACTTAGAAACTGGGTCAATCTATTAACTAAGAAGTAATATTTTTAGACACATTGTTAAAGCAAATAATGCAATTATTTCTATTACACTAAAATTTGTTTACCCTTGAGAACTAAAATAAGTTATACTGGACAAGCTTTTCCAATCAAATTTGTTTAATCAAAGAGAGTTCTGTATCTTCATCTAATTAAATGCTTGACTTATTTAAGCGTATTTTACCTCTAGCACGTTTCCTTCTCTTATACAAGAAATATATTTTGCTTACTTAGCTTTTACATCTAAGTGAAGGAAAATGAATTTTACTGCCAGGAGAAAAACAAACAAACAAGCAAAAAAACCCACCAACCTAATTCAATAAGACAGCATGCCTATTCTTATGTATGTGGTAGAAAACACAAGGAATAATTAAAGTTCTGAATACTTCACATAAACGGGAAGAAGATGAAATAATTCTTGTGAAACATGATTTTTTATAAAATAAAAATTTCATGTTATGTAACTTTCAGTAACTGCACAACCACATTATTTAATTAACTATCTTTCTCATATGTATTTTTAGTTATTAGAGTTTACAGTGAAGTATTACAAAGACGTTTTTGGTAGTTTCATTAATGTTCAAAAAGCAAGTAAGATAATTTTAGCACACCTGATACTCAGTTTAGCATAGCCTTAGCATCTCCATGCACACTACAGCAATTTGAATAAACTAAGAATCTAGTCCATCAGTCCAAATGTTGTTCAATCCAGGACAACTTACCAGAACCTTTTTATAAATTACACAGAAATTTATGCAGTCACAGAAGATTCTCCTGTTTTCATATGGCATACGATGAAAAAAAGCAGTGTCTTTCAAAATACTTTAAATCCTTGCTTTGGGAAAAGTCTTAAAGTTGCATATGGGAATTCTCAGTAACTTGCCCAGTTTAAGTCTCCTTCAGCCTTAATTCACTAATAGAGTGGTATGAAATCTATTGGGTTTTGGATGTCAAAATTTTTCCTTCTTAAGTGTAGGACACACAAAACAGCTCGGCTGATGAGTCCAGAAATCTGTGAACCTACCTTTGCAGCATTTTCTTTGTGTTATACAGGAATAACTGTCATAGAAAATAAGGGCATTATACAACACTAACAACATGCTTTGCAAATAACAGTTCCTCATGCAATGACTTACTTTTACCTTTTGTTTTCTATTCAGTATTTAATAGAATACACAGTGAAAGTGAGTTAGCATTCAGTGTCCAAAGACAAACCACTATTACACAGAACATTCAATTAACTTCAAACTGTGATATTTTTCCATAAGTTTATGACCATTAAGCTCAGTTGTGCATGCCATCTGAGTACCAGGCTAATTCTTACTGAAACGTTCCTTGTTGTTCTGTTCACCCTACCTTCTGTCTGGAAGAAAGTAAATTTTAACATAAGGATTCCTTGGCCTCCCATCTTCCCTTGAAGGAAGATCCTTTGCTCCCAATATTGTCACTATTAACTGATGACCAACCTTGTCATACCATAGTTTTATCTGTAATGAGAAAATATTAATTAGTGAACTCATTTCTACAACAAAGCACCATATTGAACTTTAAAATTAATTTTGCTCATTAGCTTCTATTTATATCAGTTACTTAAACACAAAATTTTGTGTTCTACTCTGTATTTGTAATAAAGCATAAAAACAAATTAAAACTATAATAGCTTCAGTAAGTACCAGGAGTTACTCATTTTTAAAACCCTGTACCATAAGTACATTATTTCATACTAATTGCTTTTTCACGTGGTGCTAAGGTTAGGATTATTGTCTCTTGGCAGTGGTATTGTATTATTTTCATTACTGATGTATGGTATTCATATGTATACATTTCTACGTAGTTTACGCACAGAGAATGAATGTTTCATGTCCTGTTGTGCTGGAAAGACTATGGAATAAGACCATAAATATTTAAAATCTCTAAATGTTTTTCAAGATGTAGAGGTTCATGCTGAAATCAAGTAAGCCCTCCAGAAATCCGAAGAGAGGGAGTTTCAGTAAAACAACTCTCTTTCCAGTCCTACCCAGCAACAACAAGGCAAAAACTACCATTACTCATCTGGATAAATTATTATTAATTGGTCCTAGACTTCTCCTGGCAAACATTTTTACTAAACTCATTAGATTCTGCAATTTAGCTATTCCTGTTTGAATAGCATAGCTGCAAATACAGTATTCAAGGAGATGATACACCTGCTTTAGAACACTAACTGTGGCAGGGGAAATGGGGCAGGTAGGACAAAACAGAGCTTTTCAAATAGCCAGGGAGTTGTTACATGGTGGTACCACTGTGATATCATTAACTACACCTGACAGGAGGCCCTGCTCTTCATGGGCAACTTGCTTGAGAGAGAGGGCAAACTAGGACATTTAAAGGAAACACTGTCCCTACCTGAACTTACAGGAATTGGTGAGGGTAATGCCTCGCTCCACACTTAACAAGGCCATGCACGTTTAGGCATGAATATACCCCAGCTGAGGTAAACATCACAAGGGGTAGGTGTAATTTCTGTGGAGCCCATCTCACATCATTTCAGAGACACGGTCTCCATCTGCTGTCAGAGCTCCTCATCTTCAGCACTTCAGCCACTTCAAGAAAGGTCTTGATACAATTCTCAAGACCAACCAACGTGAGGCTGGTTTAGCTTTCTGCCAGGCCTACTTGCTGCAGTAAGTGAGATGACACTTACACACACCAACGCATTCAGTGGTGGGAGGGTACTTCTTCCTACTCCATTACAATCTTAAAACCCAATAGCTACCAACCAGCAGTGTTTGGATGTTAAAGAACAGGGGACACCTATCCTCTGTTATCATGCTATGGGCCTTGATACTGGTCTGTAGGTTTCTTTTCTGGTACCGACAGTTAAAGGGCTCTGTGACTACTGAAGCAGAAAACTGTGTGAGATAAATTATCCCTGATAAATTTCATTCAACAGAGCTCTAGATGCTGTTCCTCCATTAGGGGATTTGTCAGTGTTTATCTAAACTGAAAATTATCTGGACTATTAGTTATCTCATCCAACTACAGATAGCAAATAGAAAGCTTTGCACCAACAATATGAACCCAAAGAGAAGCTTTAATGAAGCGGAGCTGCACTGAAAACAATTTTGTCATCTACTTTGGGAGAAAAATTATCCTCAATTAAGCAAAATGCAATGCATTTGTGATCCAGACAGTATCACAAACTTGGTGAAGTTAAGATAATCCACACCTGGGTACTCAAAATACAACCAGAATTACTCATTCTTATTCAGGCTAAATACTTCTTTCCCATAGTTGTTTGACTGGACTTTTGCAATAAGACTTTGGCCAAAATGGTTTGGAGAAGGAGCCTAAGGGTAATGTTAAATCATCTGACACTATTTCTTTGAGAAATTTGTGTTTTGCCCTAGGAACTCAAAATTTCCATTGACACATAGCTTCTGCTCTTCTATTAATACTCTAACAAAATTTGGAAAAACCTGTAGATAACAGTCATAATGTCCCTGTGATTCTCTGTATTTTGGCTTGTTACTGGCCAGGTCAGAAGGCAGAATTTCAACCAAAAGCTTCTTTCTCCTGTGTTCACATTGCTAACACCGAATACACAGCACAGGTCTTGTAACCCAAGAAGTCATTTGATTTGAATGCAAAGAGAAGAAGAGAAGAAACCAAGAGTGAGAGAATGGATGAAGAGCCCCACGGAGGGGAGGATGGGATTTAATTCTCACGGGGTTAGAAGAAGGAAGAGGGGATAAATAAGAATCTGCTTTAGAATGTCTAGGAAAATGAAGTAGACTGGATATTTTTTGGTGAAGCACAAGAATAACGGAGCCACTGATGTCAGAAGAAGAGGGGCAAAACCAGATCGGGTGAGAGAAATGGAATGAGGTGACAAAAGAACCAGCCAGGCCATAACTGGCACAGAATACATTGCACAGATATACTGTGATGAAGGAAAACCTGACACAGTCAGGACAGGAACTTGTAAAGGAAAAAAGAGAAATGAGGAGTTAGAATAGCATACTGAACATGGAAAATTGGTTTGGGAATAGGACTGAGCTAATTCTCTCTCTCCTATGCATTTATTTTATGACACAATATCCAGATGGATGGTATTTTCCTACAAGTAGTTTGTCTTTTCTACGCCCAAGGAAAGAAAGGTCATCTAAGAGAGGACAGGTTTCCATCCCTTCCTCTTTCCCTGAGGTCTTCTGTATTGGAGGGTGGATCACTTAAAACATTCAGAACGTATTTACAGATTGCATGTTCTTCAGTCCCTGGGAGCCTGGCCTGAGACTTCAGAGCCTGATCTGAAGTACTACAAAGAGTTTGAATTGACGTCTGAGGTGTGTATTACATCTAGACAGTTACTGACAAGTCTGGAAAAGTCACTGAAAAATCTGAGAAGCTGATCTCAGATTTTGATGATAAATTCTCAATTTTTAATGGATTAATACAGAACAATCCTACTACACCTACTACACCTTTATGTAGTGAAATAAACATGGGATACTATATGTGTAACAGGAAAGCTGATAAGGAAATTATTTTTTTCCTTCATAATCTGTGTTGAGTAATATGCAGATTCCTAACACCACAAAGTGAAGAACATTGGCCACAGGGTGAAAGACCCACAAGAATGCACAGCTGTTGTGATGCTCAGCACTGAAAGACGTCAGCAGCTGACAAATGGAGCAGAATCTTTAAGTCCCCCCTGCACCAGCAGTTTTTCATGGAGGTAGGAAACACGTATTTAAAAGGAGGTAACTCAAAAAAAAAAAAAAAACATCTAATAAACTGCGACAGGTACAATCCTGATCTAAATGGGGGAAAGCGAAGGCCAAATTTACAACACATAAAATACACCATAATACAATCACGATGGCTGATGATAGTGTGGAGGCTAACATCTGTAGGAAATGTCTTGAACACAACTTTGTCTACCTGGGTAATTTAGGATTTAAGCAATTAAAATATATTTAGTCAGAAAGAGATCCCATCTGATGGCTTTCTAAAGATTTTTCTCCTTAGTGTTGATGTTCTGGAAGTTTCATTAGCTACACACATGCTCACATACTTTTCTTCCATAGACAGACGTGCACCTAATTCTTGACCAGATTTCTGTTATGACCTACATTCTGGCAAACAGGTATCTGAACTCAATAAATCCTGAAATTGTTGGACAGTCTGTCATCCATAGAGTGATGTACCTGCTGAACTCCTTGAGATGGGCTTCCAGGTGGGAATACCTGATGTGCAGAGCAGAACAAACAAGAACTCTTCTACAGCCAGGCAATAAAGATACTCATCAGGGGCAGCACAGCGGGGGGACAGAGCTGAAGGTCTGGCCCCAGCTTCACAGAATTCTTCCTGTTTTTTATCCAATAGGGTACAATACAAGGTCAATACACATTCCGGATGGCGGGTCTGGAACCTGCTACACTAAAATTATGCTTTCTTTGCTATCACCACACACTTGGGGGCTTCTGGCCACACAATGTCTCAGCTTCAGGTAAGACTTCGCACTCCGGAAAAGAAAAGGATGTGCAATAGCTTGATGATACAAGCACCTCTCTAAGAGACAAGTTCACTCTCTACAATGTAAAACATAGATGTCCAGTTTCTGGAATGTCTCCTGCACATAAAACAGTATATAAAAGGCTTTATATATAAAAGCGTGGTGATGCATTCTAAAAACTGGAAGTTCTGGAGTAGCCTAAGTTTCACACAGAGTTAATGAGGATAGGTGTTCTTTATTTGGGCTGGATCCCCCATTGCAGGTATTGAGGTACTCAGTTTTCCTTCACCTTAAGCTAGTATTAATTAAGCTCCATAAAGTAAGCACAAAGTATCAGTTTACTACATTTCACCATTCTTCCTTTAGATCTTGCCTTAACTAGGAACATTTTTATTCTGAATACTGAACGAGCTCAGAGTTCTGGAAAAGAGGTAACTATGTATTAAGGACCACCCCAGCCAAGTGACGTCTCCAACTTCACAAGGTTTGTGAGACAGCTGGCCAGCCATTTTTGGTTTTGTGTTGTTCATTACAATTTTTTTATGTAACCTACATAGCTGTTTATTAGTATAATATTTTCTTTCCTTTTTGAATTATTCTAAGATAAGAGATACACCAGCAGGATTTGAAGAATCTCCTTGCATTTGAAGAAAAAATGCCTCTATTTATTTAAATATATATATATATATTGGAATAAACGTGTAGATAAAGGAATTGCCCTGAGGTGATAAAATCTCTGGTGTAAGTTAGGTGAGCTTTGGTTGTTCTTGAATCTACCTTTACCAAATGCTGAATACTCAGAGTTGCTAAATCAAATGATCATTGCTGTCTTTAGGTTGCTGTCCTATATGCTGGAACAAATGCATGAAAAGGCTGTTAAATAAAGAGCTTCTAGGATCTGAATACCGGAAAATTATGGAGGTATTTAAGCTGCCCTGATGTAGATATACCACAGATTTTTTTTTAGTGGCTCCATTTTGATTTCAATAATGCTAAATAGATGTGTGCATACATTTTTGTACATGATCAAACATACTGATGTGCTGTAGTAAAGCAAAAGTGATGTCTGAAGTTTTTGAAGTTAGGAAAAAACATTGGTTTAATGGCAACTGGCTCAAAAGGAGGCTCCACAAAGTGAACAAGAGATACAGCATGAAAACACATTTAAGAACAGTTCTTCTGTGAAGATATTGTATAACATCATTCTGTAAGTAAGAAAACTTCTGTTATGTTAAAATGATTCTAAAAGTTCAAGTAATAAATATGCACCCTTCCAAGTGCTGTATATGTAGCAAAAGTTCGGGATAAGGGTGAATAGTAGGGAAAAATGAAATTGCATATTTTTCTTTCCAATAAAACAAGAAGGATATTTTTAAAATCATCCAGTGATAAAAGAGAGAGAAAATGAGTTGAATGACATGGACAGAAGTGTGGAGGAGGAACTTGTGCCAGAATCTGGGTCATGTATCACCAGGATCAGTTTCAAACTAACAAGTAGAGAAGATAAGAGCAAGAATAATGATGTGCATTTCCTGTTAAAAGCAGTGAAACAAATTGGTATAAACAGAAACGTTTGGAGATCCTCATTCTTGTAGGGAATTCTACAGACGTAGCTATACCACAGCCCACAGTGTAATGCATACCTCTTGGCATCCACAAACAACAGCTCAGAGCTCTGTGTTAGTTAATTGCTCATGCCAAAAAGTAACCAGAGTCCTGCACTGCTACTGGACTGCTTCTAATACCCAAGCCAGCTTGCTTAAAGATAGATCACTGGAGAATTTCAGTTCTTCCCTGCAACCTGCATTGTAAACACATATTAAATTAATCCATCTTAAACTACCTACTGTCCCTACGAGACATTGGCAGATGGGGGACTTTTTGTTTCAGCCTAGTCCTAAAGATGTTGCCAAGGTTGTAAGCTCAAGTTCCTTGGGAGCTCCTTGGAGCTCTTCTAATAAACACATCTGGCTTCGACCAGGACTGAGCTCTGTAAAAACCTCTTAGGTGAGAGGCCCACACTGACTCCACAGACATTGTGCAGAAACAAAATTGGAGTTGGAGATAGTTTGAATCTCCAATACCATATGCAATCCCATCAACCAGAGGTTAAAGAGTAAGTCTAATAATACACTTAAACCTCTTGCTGGATATTCTCCATCAAGCACTAAACTTGTTTTATTTTCTTAAACTACTACCAGAATCCTTTGGTCAACGTAAATTATTTTCTTCTGTGTTTTTTTTGTTTGTTTGTTTGTTTGTTTTGTGTGTGTATGTGTGTGTGTGTGTGTGTTTTTTTCCCATTAGAAGGTATTAGTCTATGTAGAACTGGCAATTTTTATGTCTATTTCTGTTTATAATGGGATTTAAATGAAGGACTACTACATGTCACTTCGACTTTACAATATTTCATGAAATATGCAGGTTTCAGGCATTTGTTTCCTTTTTAAATTGAACACTCAGTTGTCATATTATTTCTTAATTGATTTTGCACATATATAAAAAGAATATAAATATTAAAAGGCTACTTGTGTTATGTACAACATTTACCTCTAAGAACTACTTAACAATTTGTGAGTGGCTTCGTACCCCCTTTGGTTTCATTACCACAAGCAGAAGCCAACTTTCTCCATCATGATAAAGGACATTTTAAATTTTTAATAGAAAAGCAGTTTATGTCAGCAGCACAAAGTACCATTAACAAAACAGTACTGTTAAGACATCAGGTTTTAAATCTCAAAATTTTTTCTTATATATTTTTTTTTGAATCTGTATTTATGCATTTGTAAGGGTAACTTTAGGGAAATAATATATTGTGAAAAAATATGTGTTTTATTAAAGTCTGAGTCATAACCAAACCACTTCCTGCAGTCTTACTTAGAATTCTTTTTATAAACTTATATGAATTTTTTTTCCTTTTAAAAATGAGATTTTATCATCTCATCCTCATCATTTAGATCCAGTCCTTTACATTTTTCCTTGAGCAAACATGAGGAACATTTATACAGCTCCCACACAAAAGATTAACATCTCCATTATAAGGTATTTTGTAAGAAAAGCAGATCATATTCTAAATACACAAAACTGAAAAACATGCAGCAAAGCAAGATAAGCATTGTAACATATTAGTAAAACCTACTTTTGCATTAATCTACAATACCTTCGGAGTTTCCTAATGAAAAAAGGCAAACAACTTGTACCTAAGTAGAATATAAAGGCTAAATAAATTCAGTAACACAAAGGAAGAGCTCATTTTTTACTTAACAGAGTTTGGGTTATTTTGATGTGTTTTTAAAATGTAAGAACCGAGTTTCATACGCAAGAAATTTGTTTCAAAGGTACAAATTTATTTGCCTGTCTTCCACTCAAGGCGCTACTATTACTTGGAAAATGCAAAAAAAGGATGTGTTAAGTAATGATAATGAATGATTTAAAGAGACATCAATCTTTATATAATGGCCTTGAACATCAACAGCATAAAATTATTTATTGCTTGAACAGTACACACATTTTGTATGTGGGATACATACCCATCATGACTGTTGAAACCTGTGTGAGTTTAATACTGTGCAAATGGCAAAACAAAAACTAGTTGTCTCTTTAAATTGTAATTTAGTATTTTAACCTCCATGCAGAACTTTACAAGCTGCTCACAAGATGACATGAAACTTGTTAATATGGCTTAAAGCAACACACTAAAAATATGGGAAAACGGACTATAATGTAACGTTTTCCTACTGTGCATTTTCCATAACAAACAAAAGAAAAAACACAACTTTAGTTTCTGTCAGGCAGACGAAGTCTTTACCTGAACCCTAGGAACAAAAGGCGTTGTTCTTCTACTAAGGCTTTGGCTCTGGTAAGCAAAATTAAAGAAAAAGCAATAAAACAAAACCAAAAAGGACAACACGCTGGAAACTAAAAGACCAAAAGTAAAAACAAAGACACACAACTATTACTTTAAACACAGCTTTACACCAAGGACATATTTATCTAAAACAAAGTATTTTAATGCAATGCATAAATTAAATCTGCAATCTATTACCAGATCACATCAAACCCCTGTGACTGAAATTCTGACCTAAGGGAAGTCAGCAGGATTTTTCCCACTGATTCCCCAGGAGCAAGGATTTCACTTTACAGGTCTACAGGTAATATTTACAATAGATTTAGAAATAACATCAACAAAAGGAGCAGGTCAGCAAACTGTGATTTAAAAATGGGTAGAAAATATAAATTGAGCTTGAACATATCTTTCAGAAAGACTGTAGATGCATATTCAGACACAGAAATGAGTACAGAGCACACATTGACAGCTTTGGTTGCCTTCTAGAGTAAAGCAAGTAAAGTAAAAGGTTTTCCCTGTTCTGTAACTTAGGTGGCATTGCTATAAAAAAAGCCCTCCTAGATACTTTTAACATGATGAAAAGAAAGTTAGTGCTATCTCATAATAGCTTTACAGGGTGGAATTGGCAATCAGTGTATTTCAATTCTCTAGCAATCATGACAGAAATGGCATATGGTATATACAGAAGACCCTGGCATGAAATGGGACCTAGGACATTTAACAAACAGCTGCACAGCACACACGGACCCAATTATAACCCTCTTCTGTGTGATATAACACTTCAGACCATAGATATCCTTGTGGATCCTAGTGGCTACATGAAGGCTACACTACTACAGGCAACTCTCCCAGGTTCCTGCTCTATCTCCGAGCTGCAAGCACTGTCTGTCTTTGGCGTAGGGCAATAGCTAATGGCGTGGCACAGACAGGGTACAGAGCGTGGGGGATGGACAGGAACGGGAACAGATAGATACCTCAGAGAGCTGGTGAGCAGGAGCATGGGGTTAGGTCAAAACAACCACAGCAATCCAACAGTGCTGAACCTCCTTTCCCTCCTGCTAGGTTTTCCTGAGACTATCAGTCTGTTTCAAAGTGGTGGGAAGAGGCTACTGCTCGATATTCCCTTCCATAAGGACTGTACCCAGAATATGGAGATAAGGCAGTGATGATGGTTCTGCCACCCTCCTTGCTTACTTGGCATGCACAGATGCTGGAGAAATCTGTTCCTTAAAACGTGTGAAGTAATCTGTTCTCAAACCAAAGTACGAGGATATATAAGACAATTTGACAGTCTGAATCACGGTTTTGTCTGATGTGCCCCCGTGCTTGGCGAGGTGCAGCAGCTGCACGCTGCCCCCAATGCACAGGCAGTTCCTCAGAGCCCAAAGTAAGTGCCAGAATATCACCTACTCACGCACAACAAAAGCAGATCTTCGGCTTGCTTCTGCCCTGTATCACTACGGAAATACAGATACTCCAGAATATCACAATCCTAAAAGGGACAGAATGTATCCCACCTTGTGCCAAAGACCCTCACTGGCCATATTCTGCCTTGGAAATGGAGGGCTATAAGCATGCTGTGTGCAATACCTAGGACTTTGCAGGTTTGGGCTTTGGAGCAACGTCAATTTACTTGCCTTGAGACAGAAAGAGAAGGGAAAAGGGAAAAGAAAAGGAAAATTGGGAAGGGGAGCATTTCTCATACTCAACCTCATGCCCCCATATGCTGACATATTATGTCCTTTCCAATGCACAATATCTGCTGTTAATATGCTACAGATAATTCAACTATAATTTATATACTTGCATTTTTATTAATTTATAATTTGAATATGCATGGAAAATCTACTTAAACTGTTCTGTGGTTCAGCTGTACAATGAAATAGTTAATTTTACAAGTAAAAATCCTCTTATGTTAGAATTTCTACCAGTACAAAAATTAAATATTGTGATTTTATACCTGTATGCATTTATACGTTCTTCTAGCCATGTTGTCAGTCTCTAAACCTAGCTATAGCCAAAGCATTCCAAGTTATGCTTTTCATGCAGCACTGGAAGTAGCCAGAATGCAGTAATGAAGCACAGAGCACCAACACACAAAGAATATTGACTTATTCAAAGTGACATTAACAGAAAAAAAGAAAAACAAACCAGTGGGGAAAAGTAAAAATAAAATAAAAAATAAAAACAAGACAAATTCAGGAACCAAAGTAAATAATAAAACGGTAAGTGCAACAAAAGTTAAAGATACTCCCCTTAAAAAGCAATGTGGACCAAAAATACCATAAAATAAACTGCACAGAATACAGATAACATTATTCAAACACCTTGGTAAATTATAACACACAATAGTTCACCATGGCTGCACATAATTTTTTTCAATAAAATATGTATTTGAGAAGAATAATTACTAATGGAAAAAGTATTTCCTAGTTATGTGAGATGGTTTACTTCTTGGGAAATCCTGTTAGCCACCTCTGGAGTGTTACTGTAACCTCCACAGAAGAAAAGACGTACACAGACTAATGCAAAGGCAAAGAAAAACATGGGAAACTGAATAGGCAGAGAAAGGTGTTCCTGAATAGTAGAGAGGCATTGTGGCAGCTAAACTGACTGAACAAGTACCGTAGCATAGCCTGAAACACGTGAGATTCAACCCAGCAAACACTAGAAGCACATCCTCTTTCATTTTAAAGTAGTTTCTAGGAGTTCTTATATTTGTCAAGCTAAATACATAAATATATAAACTTAGCTTCTGATGTGAATATGTACCTAAAATACTGTAATTTTGAAACCTTTATGTAACAAAACTGCTGATTCACCTCAAAAGCATTTATAGTTCCTCTGTCTCTCCAAAAAGCCTGTCACTGAAGACTGTAAATTATGTACTGAATTATAAATGTCTTGGCCAAGGAATACGATCAGGTAAGAACTCCAGTTTTTACATACAAGGACTTTAAAACCAAATCAAAACTCTACTCAAACTATCTACCTATAGAGATAAATACACAAAATCCAACACAGCAATTGCTCCAAAATATGTCTGAATACACAGACATTTTACTTTGAGCTTGCTGCATATTTAAGACCATACAAAGACATTTGAGATAGGCTGAAGTATACATGGGAAAAACTGAAATAGTACACAACATTGCCAAAATACCTAGAAGAGGAAGCAGAAGATCTACGCTTTTCATTGTAGTGGTATTAAGAATGCTTCCTAGGACATTCTGGGCACAACAAATTTCAAGGCACAAAAAACTTGAGATCTGCCTTACTGTCTGAACAAGGATGCATATATTCAAGCATTTCTTCAAATATTTCAGGTATCAGCCAAACTGTAGGTCCCTCCACTTCTGCCCACAGCTCAGTTATTTCACAGCTGCCCTAACAGCAACACATCAGGGCTACGTCCCATTGTCCAAAAGTACAGAAGACACTTCTGAAGTTTTCCCTACCATCCCTTCCCTCAGCTTCATCCCACCTGTCAGCCACCATTTGTCAGAACTCAGCTGACCCTCCATTTCCAGAGACATCAACCTGTTGCCATCTACCAAGATCCTGCAGTTATTCTCCAGCTTCACTCAACATAAAAAGCACATTCCCAATTACATGAGGAATTAGTATTTTTTTTCCCTTTCCATCTACTCAGCTATTTGGAATGAGAGTTCCATCAACTTATCTTGTTAGAAGAGAGCTGATTAAAAAATGGAAAACCAAAATACTGAAGCTCTTCCATTTGGTTCAAACTGTTCAAACTAAAATATTTTTTACAACTTGGAGAGATCCTTTGTTTCAGAATTTCAGTTTTCCATATTTCTTTACCTTTGCTAAAGGTACAAAATTAAACTAACCAACTTTTCCAAAGTTCAAAAATTATTTAAAGTTATGAAATGAGAAAGAAACAATTTTAAAAGTGAAGGAAAATATTTTCATATTTAAAACAGAAATCTCCAAATTTGAAAAGTTAAAATTTTTGATTTTCAAAACTAACTTAAAATATCAGTTTAAAAAGAAACTACAAGTATTTACCATTTGCAAATAAACTTCCTTTAGAACACTCCAGGTCTCTTAAAGTTGTCTTTTTGTAAAACTATATTGTAGTTTCAATGAGCCTTCTTTTTTTCTAGGGGAAATTCCTGTTGTGTGCCCTGCTGCAATCTATCCACACCATCTTCAGACACCTGAGAGCCACACTTCCTTGCAGAACAAAAGGTTTAGCACCAGCCTCCCAACAGCAGCAGGAGCGGGGCTGTGCCATTAGCATGGTAACACAAGCTATAGCTGTTGCCAACTTGTCTTTAGCTGGTGAGGTATGATACTACTTTAGGTGTCTATGTGGAAACAGTGAGACTTTACTTTAGAGAGTTCCTGAGTGTTTCTGACCTCAGTGATCGCCAGCTGGAGCTGTGGGTTCTCAGAAATCAGCTGCTCTCTGAGGGAAACAAGGAAATTGTGCAGTTTGGGATTATTGTATACAATTGCATACAGTGTATAATGTAGTCAGAAAGAGGACAAATGTAGGAAAGATCTTTAAACATCTTCTAGCATTATTTGGTTTCCTTAGATGGAAAGAAATGCTATAAAATTAATAAAGGAATTTGTATCTTGAAACAAACAACAAAATACTGTAAATAGGCATGATGCTTCATGGAGTTAAACTCTGAAGTTATATGCCATACACTGTGAATTCTGTTATTCTCAGTAAATTGGAATATATCTCCAAATCTCCAGGTACTGTTCTTGCACATCTCAAACTACAACATCATATCAAACCACAAAAGCAACAGACTTACTAACTTTGCTAATAAACCTTAATACTAAACTCCTGGGGATTTTCTTTCTGAAACTGAGCAAGTCAGTTCTGTGTTCCTACTTGGATCTTTATTTTGCATTGTCTGTGGATTGGTTATCTGACTTTTTTTATAGCTTAATCTTTTAAGAGATTTAGCCAAAAGAGACTTCTACAGCACCGTTTCAATTATCAACAACTTTTCATTGTCTTGTAAAACTCTTGGAATTTTTTTTAGAAACCTCAGTCTGTGTTTTTTGACAATTCACGTTTCTATTCCCTTCCCACCATATTTCATGGAGTCAAAGCATTTTGCACTCTACAGCTAGTTTTCCATTTATCCAAAGGGTGGACTCTCTCAAAGGAGTTAAGAACAACAGTTACAGAAAATTTCAAATTATATCTTGTAGATGGATGGTCTGATGAGCAAAACAAATAAAGCCTCATGCATTGCAAAATGGAGCCAACATGGCTGCTGAACAGACAGGAAAACATTTCTTCCTCTCCTCTATCAATACCATAAATCATTTGCGGGAGACCAGGAACAGTCTGCTTTGATTTTATGCATACTTTTATAGCCCACTCAATATCTTAACACAAACAACTTAGAAGAAATATAAATGTGACATTTTCAAACATGTTTAACATCGGTTCTGCACTGCTTCCATTCTGTTTTCTTTCATTTTCAACATGTACCAGGCCACAGCTGAACACTTTTGAAAAAAAATCACACTTTGGAGTTGTAAATGCCACAGAAATGCATACAAAAACTAAGTCCTTCAGCTCAGTACAAAAAAAAATACTCTTTTAAAGAGGACATTCATATAATGAACCTTGTTCTCAATGAGAGTGAAGAACAAAAGTGAATAACAATGGTACAAAGAATACAACATTAGTAAACAACGGGGTATCTGGGGAAAGGTATATGTGAAAGCTAGTGCATAGAAAATAAGAAGTATTAATGTCCAAGCACATGGTTGATAAAATCCACCATAAGCGTTACAGTTGACGAAGTATATACATTCAACAGCACAAACACAACTGGAGGCCAAGATTTGGTCTTTCTGAAAATTTGACAATATCAATTTAGCTTACTATATAAATACACGTATCTATGTCTAATTCAACATATTTTAAATTTCCAAAAGCTGATAAAATGGAATATTGTTATGAAACTACGGTCCTGCCTATACTGAGATATATAGCATTAATAAAATATTTAGCTGGTTTAACAAGAAATTTGTTACAGGTTGCTTGGACTCTGTACTTAGAGTTGTACATGCTGCAAAAAGCACAACATTAATATTAATGAAATGATTACATACTGAAAGTTGTCCAGACAAGAACTGTGGAACATCCCTTAACATGCCAGGACTCATGGGAGAAGTCACTGAAATAGAAGGCCGGTCCATTTTCTGAGATTCAAATGAACTAGAACCTGCAATTATAAATAAAAATATTTTACAAATAGTGGCACTTACACATTTTTCACAACTTTCTTTAAATAAAAGGGATACAAATATAACCACACACACAATAAAGTTCACTGTGATAAATACCATATTTTTATCTATAAAATGACTGAGTAATGACACTCAATCTTCCGATGCTTAGATGCAATCAAAAGCTTTCCAAGTTTATTATAGCTGCAAAATGTCATCTCAAGCGTATAGAACAAATAATAGTTCATTCAGATACTTGCCAAAGTAATCATATCAGTAAGCTGAAGGCCCCAAATTCCTATTTACTTTATTGTGGTCAAAGGAATTCCGTTTTCCAAAGAGCACTTATTATCTTGTGCAATCAGACTTTATTAGATTTTTACAAAAATATCAAGACGCACACAATATATTTTGTGCATTTTGTTTTAAATCCACAAGGTCTGCAAAATCTCTGAGGACAAGTTTTGAGTTACAAAAGTCACAAAATTCAAAATGTATTTTAAAAAATTGGCTAACCAGTGAAAAGTTATAGAGTAGTTTATCACATTATTATATGCAAGTTTATGCCACTGTATTAATTCACAGCTTCTGTTTTAAAAGAGTTCCAAAACAATGATAAAAATAACTCCAGGCTTAAATCCATCCTACCAGATCTGCACCAAAAAATAAGTTATTTTTCCGATACAAAATACTGGGTTAGCCAATTCAAAGAGTGCTAAGTGGTCCTAATGAAGTATAAGTATTCTGGTTTTAAAGTAGCTACGTTTCACGTTCTAAATAGTGAACACTTCATCCCTATATTTTAGTTCCTAAGGTTTCAGTTGAAATGAAAAAAAAAAGGAAATTGAAAATTATGATTAATGTTCTTGTATATTAATTTGCATCATTATGCTTTTCTTCTCAATAAAAAATAGCCTAAGCTTATAACCAAATGTCAAGCATAAATCAACATAGCCTGACTTCTGATAGCTTATTATTAAACAAAGTAAGTACATCATACAGGAAGATAACATACTGACACAAATAAAGACAAAGAGAGAAGAGCTATACTGACTGCAGATGACATTTTTGAATCTATTTGTGCTTACATATAAGAGAAAGAAGATTTTCCTACCCCACAATTGAAACTTACTGGACTCCAGCTGTGCATGTGTGCTGTCAGGTATTCTGGGAATATCCCTGAAATGAGGAAAAGTAAGACAGGCTGATCCTTTATCTAACAAGCATATTCAGATTTCAGTTAAACTATAACACTTTGCAAGTCACCACCAAATGCCTCAGGAAAATCCTATGATCTACTATCTTCAGCCCCAGGGAAGATTTATTCTTTGTTTGGTATAAATTATTTCAGTGGCAAATTAAGCTTACAGAAACAAGCAGTTGAGTGAATACAGGAAAGAAGCTGCACGGTCACAAATAAAATAATTGAGTAAATAGAAAACAAAGAAAAATAAACAATCTCAGAGTTACCAGTAGACTAAAACTGGGAGTAGCAGACTTCATTATATTACACATGAATTAAAGTTACTAGACCCTTGCTAAAACACAGTGGATAACCAGTGATGGCTATCTCAGTATGTCCTTTACTGTCCTTGAACCCCCAAATTTGGGCACTTTTCAGTGACTAAATAAAACGTGCAATTCATTTTGTAAAATAAGATACTTTCATATACACGAAATGTCATATCACCTCTGTTAAACTGTATGTACAACTATGTAATTGTAAAACACTCAGTCACAAGTACATCATTATGTTCTCCCATCCCCACAGGAACATATTCTTCCTATGAGGAGCAAACATTACTATATATATTATTAAAAACAACCAATATGCTAATAAAAACATTTTGGATGTATTTTTGCAACATAAAACAAGATTAAGAGTTTCAACTCTGAGTCACAGCAAGAGCAGCATTTAAAATCACGATGTGTGTTACAGTAGATTTGTTTTCTTGAAGGTTGCATTAGGTTTATGTGGCAAGGTACAGGCAGCAGGGGGGCTGCAGGGGTGCCCTCCGTGAGGAGAGGCTGGGACTGCCACATGCTGGGCACAATTGGCTCCAGCTGGCTCCAAAATGGACCCACCGCAGGGCACAGCTGAGGCCATCAGCCAAGATGGTGTTGCCTCAGTGGTAACATATTTAATGAAAGCTTAAAAATGCTGCACAGCAGCTGGGAGAGAGATAAGTGAGAAACATAGAAAGCCAGCCCTGCAGACAACCCCAAGGTCAGTGCCGCAGGAGGGCAGGAGGTGCTCCAGGCACACGGCAGCAGTTCCCCTGCGGCCTGTGGAGAGGCCCCTGGTGGAGCAGGCTGTCCCCCTGCAGCCCATGGGTCCCACATGGAGCAGATCTCCACGCTGCAGCCCGTGGAGGAGCCGCCGGTGGAGCAAGGGCAGAGAGTGACCACAAAGGAGCCATGGAGATGAAGCGGTTAGGGACCGACCACAGCCCCCATTCCCTGTCCCCCACACCACTGTGGGCTGGGGGGCGGTAGGAGTGTCAGGAACAAATGAGTGACGTTGAGCCTGGAAGACAGGGTGGTTTTTAGCTTTATCTTGGTTTTTGCACCATTCTGCTCTATTTTTAATTATCAGTAAATTAAATTAATGCTCCCCAAATCAAGTCTGTTTTGGCCATGACAGTAATTGCTCAGCAATATCCCTGTTCTTATCTCAACCCCTGAGCTTTTCCATCTCATTTTCTCCCCTCTCCTGTCACAGAGGAGGAGTGGGAGATCAGCTTGGCAGGTAAGTGGCAGCCAGCCAAGGTCAACACCACAAAGGCATATGAAAATGAAGGGAAAGTTAAAAATTCTTTCAGTGATAGCTAATGTCTTATGAAAAACAAAAACAAAAACAAAAAAAAACTGTACTGTATGTATAAAAACTTACCTAGTAACTTTTTGGTATTTGCTTTCCAACCATTTTTCAAAACTCACTAGAAAAATAGCTGTAAGCTGTAAGCACCTTCAAGTACCTTTCCAAGTGAAGTGATGCTGCAGCACCCAGTGAATCAAGCAAATCAAAATGAACACAACTGGTATAACTGCCCACTAAGGAAAATATCACTGTCTCTCTTGTTACTAAGCAAAACATGTCAGAAACTTCTAGGGGCTAGTGAAGAAGTAAATACATAACTTGCATACTTGTTATTTTTAGAATACAAAATTCTTGATATTGTAGATTATCAAGGTACAAAATACCTGTCTATCACTTCACTCAGAAATATGCTGCAGAATTTAAGCTGTGATTTTAATTTTTTAATGTACCTAAAACATACAGACCCAAGTATTTCACAGTAGTGTGAGTGGTATTTCTGCAGGGAACTCTCACTGGGGTAAATGGAAGAGAGGTGAAAATAGTTTTAAGCATCTCTTCACATTTTAAGATATCTCCCATTGCAAGCAGATTATTGTAGACTAATTAATAAAACACAAGGCAATATACCTTCCAAATTCAAAACAGTAGTAACTATGAAAATAAAATACATTTTAAAATAGGTATTTCTGATGATTAGAAAGCAGAAAAGAGAAAATTTATTGCATATAAGAGATAACCAGCTTACACAGAATAGCAACATGGCCACCAATGTTTATTTTAAGATAAATAAGGGGGTAAATTGCATGCCAGAATGGTATGATCATATTTTTAAAAAAGATTTTTCCATTTCATTTTCCTTTATCAGCTTAGTTTGTCACATTCAGTTTCCCTAGAAGTCAGCCCATAATAAAATGAAGAACCAGTAATCATGTTTACTGAAAGTTCTTCTTGTATTCAGAATATCAGGATGTGACAAAGGGGTCTCTTTCTCAGCTAAGTTAATTGTCAGTCTGGAGATTTCTGGCGTGCGTTAGCATGATGCTGTAAGACCATCAAGAGACCTTCAATGCAAAAGTGAAATCCTTCAAGTGGGCAGAAATTATTCTAATCAAAATAATTACCACTTCAGACATCCGGTAAACCTACACTTTTAATGATTTTAAGCACATTGAAAACTTATTCCCTGGGACAGAACACAGACCTACGGCATTATGCTTTCTTGGGCAAGCAAAAGATGTTCATTTCTACAGAGCATTTGATTATGACCAGAAATTTCCTAAACTAAGAAGATAACATGGTATTTCCAGTTCATCAGCTCAAATCTCAAGAAAAGCACTTCTGAAGTTATATTGCTAAAATCAAAATCCCCAAAGAGCAACATATATCTCATCAGAATCTTAAGTTCTCACCAACCTGCAGATGACTAAAAGAAACACTGTTTTGAGACATCCACCATGTATTTAACACTGAGGGTTCAGTTATAAACCAGTTTCCATTAGTAACTGGAGCTCTGGAGGTCAAGATACTTTCAAGATGAGAGCAGTTCCTTGAAACTTTGGTATAAACATCGTAGTTGAAATTCTATGAAAGATCTTACACTTACATGAAACAAATGTGAAACCTTCTCTTCTAAGACAGTTTTTTTCTTGCAAGTTAGTCAGTCCCTCAGTATTACTATTACACATAGAACTCCTAAGTTATGCAAACATTTTTAGGAATAAGATAAAAAGATACAGCCTTAGCCCTAAAGGGTTTGCAGTTCAGTATATACATAGATAACGTCTCATCTTACTGACAAGATAAAGCAATCTTTGTTATTATCAAGTTCGTTAGAAAGTATCAAAGGAAATTATATTCCTAATCATACTGCATCTTCTTTGAGTTAAATACACCAGATACTATACCTCATAGCTGAACCCATAGCAAATTACCCTCACTGAAATTCCATCCTCACATTATCTGGCTCTAGGTTTAATTTTTTTTAGTACTTCTTAGTTCTCATTTCCTATGTTACTCATGCTTTCATGTAAGAAAATTGTGTGCATCTTACACAAAAGTAAAGACATAAATATATTAATATATAAATACATTGTAATAAATTCTGTGGGAGAAAAGAGAAAATTCTTAACAACTGTAAGCATCTTCAGCTTCCTCTTCACAGCCCTGAAATGATCAGCCATATACCTTCCAGTGGAGAAGTAAAAGAACGATGTGACTGTAGTTTGTAGGAACTTGAATAAAACAAACAGATGAAGAAAGGGAAGTCTTCATAGAAGTGGAAACATTCATATAACAAAGTACCTAGAAATGCCGAAATGCCCTACTGGTCAGAAAAAAACAAACAAACAAACAAAAAAAACCACACCTAAGTTTAGACATTGAGAGGTAGTTCTCAAAGTCAAGCAAACTGGGTGGAGAACTGAAGAAAAGGGGTCATATAGTCTGTTTAAATGAGCACTTGACGTCGCTATTTATGCAGGTATCTTATGTATTAGAAACCAAATAATTTAGTATATTTCAGAAATGAAGATGATGAAAACGTCAAGTCATTACTTTCCAAGACACATTGGTTATGTCATTAGTATACTGGATTTTGGGCAAAATAAACAGAGTTAATCGTCAATTCATAGACCAAATATGTATACTTTACTATACATAGTATATAAAAATGGAAATGGAGAAACAAGAATCAGGAGTCAAGTTATTAATGAAGAGTTGTGGCAATAAAGATTGTAAACACAGAACTTATATAGCCTGGACCAACCACAAAGGGTAACCTGTTTTCAAGCATATCAGCAGATAATGCCCAGAACTCTCTTGAGAATACATGATTTTACTCCACCTCTTTTTACTTACTGGCATGATCTCCCATTCTAGCTATGTTTTTGGTTTACATAGTTTTACATACAGTTTTACTGTTCATTATTTATTAATCTGACATGATCTGCACTAGAAGTGATATTTGACAATATTTTTATCACATTTAATATAAAAATGGACTTACCCAATTGGTCTTGAAACAACAAGCTCCACTTGTGGCTCAGGTTTGGACTCTAAAATGATGTTATATACCTCCTCAAAGGTGGCTCCTTGTAGTAGCCTTCCATTCCATTCTAATACTTCATCACCTATAATTTCAGTAATAACAGTCTGCTTAGTAAGTGAACTGTACTTCCAATGACAATTTAAGCCATTTATTGTCATTTACTGAACTGTGAAACCTGTGTTGTCAAAAAGTTTGGAGTCCTTCACACAGGAAAATCCTGAGCATTCAACGTTTTCTGCAGCTCTGCTCTGAATACATAAGGTTCCATAAGGTCCAGCAAAACGATAATATCCATAGGGCTGCTATTGAATTAGATACAGCTCTTACTTGTAATGGTAGTTGTGGTTTAAAATAAAATCCAAGATGCTCTTTAGAAAATGCAGATCTTTAAAACAGCAGATCTCGTCAACTTGCTACTTTGAAGATTCATTTACCTCTAAAAGTTTAGTATTTAGTGTTCAGACAGTTCTTATGTTAACATTTAATATTTCTTGCAAATACTCCAGTGCAGTAATTCATGGTTCACACGTTGAGATAGAACCAGATCTTATAAGTTTCTTGGCCAAGCTGGTTTTGTTGGCACATTTGTGATATCTTGGCTTGGGTGTAAATAAAATATACTCCATAAGGTGACTGCGCAGGATGTCAATGGAATATTCTTTTGAGTATGAAAACATCAATAAAAATGTGAAAACATCATTTTGAACAACAAGAGATTTGATGTATTTCAAAAAAGCAGTAATGTCAGTAATAATCTAGTACATGAACATCAGGTTGAATTCTGCAACAGCTCATCACTTCTATTCAACACAATTTAACTTCTAATTAAGCTCACTTTCTTCTTATCACCCTTAGGAAAGAAACTCAGCATTACAGATCTGTAATGGATACATACCTGGTCTAAGATGCCCCACTGTATCAGCTAAGCTTCCTTTTTTAACTTTGGTGATAAATGCACAGAGTCGACCTGATTCAGTCATCTTTCCTCCTACTACCTGTTTCAAAGAGGAATTATTTTCATAGCACGAGAATTTATTTAAATGACTTAACCATACAGGCAACAGAGAACAGAATTTGATGACTTCTCTGGTATTCAGGTAGCCCAGATAAGGCAGATACAGTTGAAACAAACACCACAGAACCTTGGCTAGGGCAGGTTATGTTTATACCTGTTCCAGCTACTTGTGTAATTTAAAGACAATACAAATACAGAAAGTTGAATCTTTCGAACTTTCACTGTACTATATTTTAGTGTACTGTATATTTACTGTAAATTGGCTCCTCAAAAAAAAAGTCCACTATGGTTCATTAGACTGCTTACTTCAATACTTTCAGGCTGTAAGTAGATTTATTAATGTAACAGAGTGTACAACATTCACACAAAACACTAAATGTATCTAGCAATTAATCAAATCCACTTTGTGATAATAAACAATGTATAAGTACTAATAATTTTCAGTCTTGCACATTAAAGATGTAGCAAATCTATCAGAGGGGAAGAATTCTAGAAACAGTTCTTTACAGTGCTCTGGGTCAAAGTGTCATTAATCTCTAGATGCCCCCCAGATCTTCAAAAAAATATTATTTATTTTTCACATTTCTTCCATTTTTGCGGAACAGAAGTTACACCACACTGCAATGCTCAATACTCAAGAAAGTGGACAGGGTTTGGCTTGCCTAGCAAGGATGCAATTAGTACCTTGCAGAGCAGCCATCTTCAGCAAACTTGTGAAAACATGTCCAGTCTTTCTGTAAAATACAACTTTTTCAGAATGTCAGAGACCCTGTGAAATACCTCTCAGTAACATACAATGTTTTTACACAGTATTTCTGAGATTAAGACATTATAGATATAGGTACTGTATGTATTATGAGAATTCTAACATTACGAAGTTAGCTAGCTTAATGGAAAGTTGTAATTCCAAAATTATTCATTACCAACCTTCAGTCCAAGCATTGCTCCTGAGTCTCTCGGCACACTTCCATCTTTCAGTCGTTTATTTAACAAAATCCGACCGATGAGACGGTCTCCATCTTTGGATGGTTGCCAAGTTACTGGATGCTATCATAGGGTGTTAATGGAAAATACGGTGAATAAGATGTTAAAGAAAAATATTTCAGTAATACTTTTCATTTCCTGATATATCTTAAAAATGCAGTGAAAGTGTTATGATTACACTAATATTTAATATATCAGAATGACAGATAACTGTGCTGGTAAAGATTTATTTGGACGTATAGTCCACCACAATATATTTCTAATATTTAGTAATATTATCTACTTTACTAAATCCAATTTGTAAATATCTGTAACAATCTTTGCATCTTGATGCATAGACAGATACAGATAACTATGCATAGTTACCTATGCACGGGGACAATCACACCCGAGTACTGACAAAAACAACTGTAGAGGCCAATATCAGGAGTAATAGTGAAAAACCAAGTTTAAGATGCAAGACACAGATCTGTTCTTTTTCCCCTTTTTCCACACATCAGTTTTCGCTAAGACTTTTTGTAGGTTTTTCTTTCTCTCATTAGTAGTATGTTAAAAATTATAGAACGTTAAAAATGACAGCCATTGCTCAGCATTTAAATTTAATGTTTCTTGGATTAATTACTCCATATACAAAGCATAATTACAATGAACATATTATTATTCCATTACTACACATGGGCACACATTGTTGTATGTTGGCATAACATAATTACTAAAATTTTAAATATTTTTATTTTGTGTAATCATAGCACTTTTTCACTGACAAATACTACTTCCATGCTCTATTTCATGCAAAACTAGCAGGCACAGACAAATTTACTCCCATTACAAGTAGTAACTCTAAAATGACTGATCATAATCTCTACCAAACAAAACACAAAAATAAAAATCACCAAAGCAGATGGCAAAGCCTTTAATGCTGCACAGTACTGCACAAAAAATGGCATGGCAACAAAACAAAAGAACAACCATGACAGTGAAAGGGAAAAAAGAAAAACAACTTTTCCGTGCAGAGAGACCCAATTTTCTCCCTGTTTCACCTGGGACTTAAACTATTAATTTAATTTCAGCCCCAGGAGTTTGAACATAGTAAATCAAATAAGCCAATCAGCAGAATCCTTGTTGTTAATTACTTCAGACTTGAAGAAGGTAATACCATGATAGGCTATTATGCAACCAAGAACAATGTCTCTTTTTTTTTTTTTTTTTTTTTTTTTTTCTCCTTAGGCTGCCAAACCATAAAAGCTGCAAGCATGCAGAGTTTACATTTGTTTTTCTTTTCTGCACCTTAAGAAATGCTACGTTGTCTCTAGAAACACCCTGTCTTTTATTTTATGCACTATTTTCATGAGTGACAGAGAGCAAACAAAGACCAAATGAGCAGGTTAAAATGCAGGCTCCGTAATCTCAGTACCTTCTCGCTATGGCTATGTTCCTCGTTTAGAGTTGTGCTACTACACGTATCTACCCCAGAGTCTTTTATCTGAGGCTCAGACCATTCCAAGTCCTCTTCCAAGGAGTGGCCACCAAAGCACACCATTTTCTTTTGTCTCTCGGATAAGGTGTTAGAATCCAACAAAACTGCCTGCTCACTAGTTTTTCTTTTTCCCCTTTGACTGTCCCCTATAGATGTGGGATAAAAAAAAAAAAAAAAAAGGAAACAAAAAAGAAAACATGCAAAGGTGTAAATAAAACAAAGGAAATGTGGAATGGTAAAAGAAACTAAATGGTAAGGCTCCACATGTCTCACCAAAGACATTGGGGATGCCTCAGTGCTATGCCAAGACGTATGGTCCAACCAGTTGTAATCCATGTCTCCTGCGAGAATCAGACAGACAAGATAGTGCAGTAAAGGAAAGGTGAAAGAAAGGACAGAAAAAGATACAGTAAAATTGTAAAGACTGCTGGTTATCCTATCTGATTCATAACCTTTGCTAGTGGGACTTGGAAAACAATTCCAAGAAGAAGTTAAGGTGCCAACAACTGAGTACGTGGCATATGAAATACAGTGGGGAAGCGGGTACGTTTGCTTGGGTACAGGTATGCATATAGCTATGGACAGTGTAAAGCATCACTGGTTCCCAATTTTTAACTGTTTGCACACAGTTAGTTACAGTAAATTAAATAAGAAGGCAAATTGCACTGTATTTGTAATGATTTTCAGAAAGGAAATATTTGATTACAGAATAGGTTTTCATTGTAAGTTACAGAAACAGGTGTTTTTTTTCTTGTCTTAAGGAACAGACTTTGCTTTTCCATTACAAACTAGTACTTTTAGTGATCACCTCCATAAAGCACTTGAACAATGGTATGCTATATTCAGTTGTACTGTAGGTGATGTTTGAAGGAGGGCTGAATGATCTGTTAAAATATAATAGATTTATAAGAAAAACTAATATATACAATCTCTTATAAAAAGCATATAAACTTCACTTGAAATTCCCAGATAAATGTCTACTGGTTAAATATCAGGACAATATTGGAAGGTACCTCGAAACTGAGAATAAACATTTAGAGTTCTAACAAGGGATATATATCTTCTGTATATTATAGAATCAGAATTTAACATGTACGGCAGACAGATGATTAGAAGAAAGGTTTAAAACACAGTTTTAAACAAAAAGCCTAAATGCTGCTGTCCACAGAACTGGGGAGTGATTCGTGTCTTTTAATAAAGCATTCTCATTCATGTAGGTACCTTAAATCATGAATTATGCCCACACATTTTGAATTACCAGTGTTCCTTTTTGTTTGTTTTTTACAATATCGTTACTACATGCTACAGGAAAAAATATTTTGTTACTGTATGTGAGATATGATTATGATATTACTGTGTGCAGGACAAAATGTTGGCTTTTGACCAAGAGAACAGTAAACCAGTGCAGTTCCGCTCTTAATACAGACCACAAACAGCACTTTTCTGTTTCCATTACCTCAGATCCTGCTTTGATATTGCTCAGCTACTTCCTCTGAAACCACACCAGAAGGTCTGTGAAACACAACTACTAGGTCTAAGCACAGCCTGAAAATTTGTCTAGAAAACCTTGCAGAAATGATGCACAGATACAAGCCCATAGAACTAAGCTACAAAAAGCTAATGCATGCTTTAGAAAAGTAAAGTACAGTCTCCTCAAAAGGTTTTACTATATACAATGATTTTTTCCCCACTTGTTTTCTCCTAATATATACAGTATGTCATCTGGCAACAAGATCAAGTCTTGTTTCTGTTTTAAAGAAGGACATGCATTGAATATCAAGGTTTTCTTTTTAAACAGAGTCTTTTCCAGGCTGAGCAGTCCCAGCTCTCTCAGCCTCCCCTCACAGGAGGACTGCTCCAGGCCCTCCATCATCTCAGTGGCCTTCTGTTGGACTCTTTCCAGTATGTCCATGTCTCTCTTGTACTGGACACAGAGCTCCAGGTGCGGCCTCACCAATGCTGAGTAGAGGGAAAGTGGAATCTTAAAGCAAGGAAAATTAATAATGATGACTTCACTCTAGCTACAGGAACGAAAGGCGCACGAGCCCATACTATTTCTTCCTAGGAGTTATTTTCTGTGTCATCAGTACAATTTCTATGCCCAAAAGCACAGTCTAACTGAAAAGTTGTAATTTGGCTCCCTGTAATTTGCCACCTAATTCTAGGAGCAGAGCACTGAAATGAAATGGGCTGTATAGGCAGAATGGTTAAAACAGATCATTCTTACTAATTCTAATTCCTGGCTATTTCTGAGAAATGGTGTATTTTCACTGAAATGACTAAATTTAAATGTAGGTATCTATTGATTAAGGGGTAAAAAATCTACCACTGCAAATTACTGGCCCTGTTTTAAGGTTTTAAAATTGTCAGCAACAACCCTGACTATTACTTATATTCCAAAAGAAGCCAACAGAAGGTTATCCACAGGTGTAGTTATTACATCCTTGCTGTTCTCCAGTGAACACTGCACTTTATCTACCCTTTATGAAATTCATCTGCATTCTTAATGTTCACACACACATTATTCATAGCAATTGAGCTTTGCCAGCTCTCCTATTCATGCTGTTTCCCCTATAAATTATACATATATATTTTGTGTGAACTTGTCAAGATCTAGGATTCCTATCAAACTCAACTTTCACTTGTTTGTCTATGTAGGAAATAGGAAATAATTTGTTAAAATAGGAAAATAAGTTATTGAAAGGTTGAGGTCCCCGGGATGTACTCACCACATACACACTTTCCCACTATGAATGAGCATATACCTAGCCACCAAATACGTGTCTAGTCTTAACTTGGAATTTGTATGCCCACAGCACGTGCATATTGGCATACACTCCAAGACTGGAAGTAAATAGCTTTCCAGTAACTGTACTTCACAGCCGAGATGTGCTATACATATACAAGTTCATCCTCTAAGTGTTTATATGAGCAAATGTTGAGGAGTGTGGGCTCTAACAGTCCGTGCTACCCATACCCACACTTGAAATGTACACACAGTCTTTTATTTACATATAGAAACTCTGGATTCTTTTTCTTATTTTTTATTCTTTTAACTAAAGTTAACCAAAATAGTAATATACATACATTAATGCATACACATATACCTGAGTGATATTTAAAGCTTCCTGTTCATACAGTAAGAATAAAATACATTGATTATTTTCCAACAATAGAACTTCCAATTTTCTCGTTTCAGGAACAAAACAAAACAAAAAATCTTACAGCAAGTCCTTTTATAACTTGTTAAAGAATTTCTTACAGGCATCTTTCAAATACTGACTCTACAGACCTCTAATTCTTCTACCTAAACTTTGACTATTTATTGTACAGATCTGTACATCTGGATCAATGAGCCTATGTTCCTTTTACAATCAGTAGAGGAAAGTAGAACTTTTTAAGTGTGGTTCGTTTGACTTGTTCTAGATGTGCACTTCCATGTGAGATAAAACATACCTTCATCACATCCAAAATGTCTTACTTATCCTCTGCTATTTTTAAAGGAGGTTTCAATAACTCATTCAGGTGGTCATCATCTTTTCATTAGAAGGACCCTACTACCCTAAGTTACAGTTTTGACACAGCCCCAACTATTTATTTATATATCCAAGAAAATACCAAAATAATCATAAAAAGGACTCGGGACTCAAAGCTCTAATAAAAGGCAAGTCTACTGGACTGATTATATACAATTAGAAATACCAAATATTTCTGTACCACAGCAGCAGCAATGTAGACTAAAAGGATCTCTGGATGATAGAAAACATTTTGCTTCTGCATTCGTGTTCAAACATAGGTCTCTGGCTCGTTGTAAGACTTCTGCTTATTGAAAAAAATTCCATGTGTCCTCTCACCCATGTACTATATGGTGCATTCACTTACTATTATGTATCCAAGATTAGACCCACTTAGCCCAATATGCCCAATGTATTAGATTAGCACATAGAAATTACATGTATTTTGCAGCAATTTTGCAACTCTCTATCAAATGGCAAGCCCTGAACCTATCTATACATGTACCACAGAACAAATGTAGAATTGAGACAGTTGCCAGATAAAAGCACACCCAATTCTTGCCCTACTATTTTGCCCTCTTTTTTTTCCAGTCAAGATGTAGAGAGTTGTCTTTCTCTTTAATTTAGCTGTCTCATAATAAACTCAATTTACTCTAAAATAGTAAGAAAACAAACAACAACTTCATACTGTTTTGTCCAAATCTGTATCATTTTTTTCCATTAGAATATGTAGCAGCATGTTTCAAAAAAATCATCTTAGAAATTAGAAATGATAAAGCCGTTGTAGTCCATGTAGATTTTGTCCTTAACATTGCATGAAGTCATCTATATAACAGATTTTGAATACTATAAAAATTAATCAAATGCCATCGAACTGTTATTAATAAAAATATTTAAACTAATAAAATATACACAGGAAGACTGCCTAAAAGCCCAGTAGCATATTACATTTCTGTAAGACATGTATTGCTTAGTACAATCACACTTTTTTGAGGTACAATGAATGACTTGATGAGATGCCTGGACATCAGTTTTTTGGTGCATGTTCTATGAATATTAAAATCTTGACTGGGTAAAAGTTTTGTGAAGTCTTGTAAAATTAAAAGTAATAAATGTAAGACATTTTTGTTTCTCTACAAGAAAAACTGTTAAACCATAATTTTACCTTAACAAAGACATTGAATCCTTAATTCTGACTACCAGAGAAAACACTTTATTTAAATATTTAAATATTTCTTCCACAATAGCAGATGCTTTACTATTGAGACAATGGGGTTTTAGGATGTGCAGCAGAAATGACTCAGGAAAAATGTCACCTAGTTGATAAATTATATAAACTACAGTATCAAAGACGTCTTTCATGGAAAAGGGAACAAATATATTGCTGAGCATCATACAATCTTAGCTAGTGTCATTACAACAGCATGCAGATGCCTTAGGAGTTCAGGAGTGCAGCTGGATACAAGTACAGACATATGTGAGTTCTGCTCTTATTAATGTCACAGACAAACCAGGCTGGGAGAGAAACCACATCACTGACCTAGCCTTTCTCCATAAATGGCAGAAAGCTGAAGCCTTGTAAGCTTACAGATTTCTAGGATATTTTGTTCTTACTGTCTTTAGCCTCTATAGCCAAAACCAAGTAGGCAGAGGAAAAGGTTTCCTTCCTCTTCCACATTTCCACCTGGGAACCTGCAGCAATGGGAACTTCCCATTGTGATGGGAACCTTGAGTGGCAACGTGTATTTAAAAAAAAAAAAAATCTAGTCAATTGACATTCCCCTTCTTTTTTAATGCTTGGTTATGTATATTTTGGTTCTTAGAACAGCTTTCCCACCCAGAAATATGGCATTTAAGTGTCTTTTAAAAACATGGAAAAATTTGGATCTAAAACACACAGTATGTGTCTGCTGCTTCTCGAGTTATTGGCTCCATTCATCTGCATTAATTTATGTATCTGCTTTAGGGCTGACATGAATTGTAGCCAAATTTGTTTTTCTTCAATGACTGTAAAAGAAGTGAAGACGATTCCCTTAGTTGTAGATGTCTACTCTGTGGAAGTCTACACTGAAGCAGATGGAACCTCACCTCTGATGTGTGGATCCGCAGATTTATAGGACTGCTATAGGATCAAAAAGTGATTTTTGTGACCCTGCATAACCTCCCTTGTTAATGACAGACAACAGGTGTACACCTAAGTTAGTCTCGCCAAGAAGGAAAGGCATAAAAGAGAACCTACACAGTTAGAAGACCCTGAACAGCAGAGACCTCCATCCCACAAAACAGGTAAGAGACTAAATGGGGCTGTGCACATACAGCGCACACCAGGTGGCAAGAACGATGTCACAGAGCGCCTGAGGGCATTGACTAGAGGTACTGCCACAGAAAAAAGCCTTCTCTGGTCTACTGAGAAAGGGTGAAAATACTCATGATAAAAATGTGTATGTGCACTGTCACTCAGAAACAGCAGAATGTCTTCTAAGAAGAATTTCTGAAGACATTCCTTATAATGGAAATGCTGGCAAACCCTTAAGCATAGCAACTCTACATTTCTGTATAATACAGAAACATACACTTTCTACCAAGAGACCTTTTTTGAAGACATTAACCGACAATTTATATGCTTATGGAATATCTTATTATATCAGTTTGGGTTTTGGCAGTATTCTCCATGGGGCAGTCATTAAGAATTTAAAAATCTCTTGATTTCCCCTTTTTTCAAAGTGATACTGTTTAGTGGAAGATGTCCTTAAGAAAGAAGACATTGGTTCCATTCCATGAAAATGTAGCCTTGTTTTCAACTACTAGTAATACTGCTCATCAGAAAAGATATCAGTTTTAATGGAAAGGATTACCTAATATAAAGAGTGAAAAGGTTTCAGCATGACTGTTTCATTTTGTCTCTTTTTCTGAAACTGTTGAGAAATCTAAAATCACTGTTGAGAAAAGTATACTTAATGAAAGTATTTTCTTAGGTATGTTTTGCCAGAAAGATTTAATTTATGGGAAGTACTTTCTTCATAATTAGATTTTCCAAAACATTAGATTTTCCAAAACACAGGCTTAATAACAGTGTAGCACATTTTAGTAGTCAAGTATATTTTTATAAAGATCTTTTTTCATGAAATAAATGGAAAGAAAGCATATTGATGCAGCATATAAATCTGTAATGATGGACAGTCTACTTCTTGTAGAAAGATGCTGCATATTAAAGGTAGTGGGAGTTTTTTGTTAAGTTAGCTTAACAAAAAAGTGAAAAAGAGAGAAACATGAGAATTTCTTAACTAAAGTTCACACTCAGCAGACTCCCACTGGAAGATGTGCTTCATGCACAGTGGCACACACTAGATGTCCTCATACACTTACATCCATGCCTCTCAGAGGACACCAGGAGCGTGACCCAGTTTGTCACACCGTGGCCTCTGCCACGTGACGCAGTGCACTGAAACTCACACTCTGGGCCACCAAGGAAATGGGCTGGTATAATGAACAAGTCAAGTGAAACACCCAGACATTTTATACTGGGGACCCAGCCCGCCGCTGCCAGTTGATATCTACTTAATAGTCAAATATTTTAGATTTGCACACCTCTGTTGTGTGTTCCCTGCTTGATTTCTAACAAGAGCAGGGAAAGCTGGAAGTAACAACGAACGACGTCTTATGAACGTATCTCTTGTGTAACTGTCTTTAAGGTGTTGTCCTAGGAAGATGTTTACTCCAAATTACACTTCTGACCATTCTTGCAGCATTTTCACTTTCCCATTTCCTTCTCCTCTCTTTGTAGGATTTTGAGAGCTTATGCCAAAGTATTTCCAGGATAAGAAAATTCCTTCAGCCGAATACAAAGGAAAGCACACTGTGGAAAGCTTAGAAGAGACAGCAGCTCTAGGCAGTGCCCAGAAGTAAGTACCCAAAAGCAATTTACTAATTTTCATTATTCAATCTAAATTTTCAGTCCCTTCTTACAGGGCATGCCTTTTTTTCCGTTTTCTTGCCTACTCACATACACGAAGACCATACTTTTATTCATGGGCTGACCTCACACCTCTTCCTTGCCTATCTGTCTTTGTCACACATGCCTCCAACCCAATCTTCCAACTGACAGCTTCATTGCAAGTCCTTCCTTGAACAAGCTTGCCTATACCTGAATGAGAAACCCTTCGAAAGAGGAAAGTAGCACTATTAGTAATGCAGGACAGAGTGAAACCTATTAATATCAATAAACAATCCTGTATCTGGCCTTCATTTCAGCAGCTCTGTAACACGGAGGGCATTCCCATCGCCTACAAGTAGGCAGCCTGTTTAGGTGTGATAAATAAGCCTACCTCTCTTCACAGACCTGCCTACTGAAAGTTAACAAGCTCTCAGATTTAATGCACATGGATATTAACTGGTGTCGGCAAGGTTACTAAAAGCTGTGTTTTCCATCTGGCTGGCTCAGAAAAAATGGATCACCTTGGAAAACGACTGCTAGGGATGCACAGCTCTGTCATACAAGCACGGAAGAGCCAATGGTTCTGGGATGTGGTGGAGCTGCAGCACAAGCAGGAACTCATCTGTACATGTTCAACAAATTCTTTCCTCAGATTTGAAATTAGATCAGGCACATTCAACTCTCTTGCTGCCAACAGCAAGGCAACAGGAAAAGCTGCCAAGCCAGTTGGAAACTAGCCTTATAGCAACCTGGAAGAGAACCCAGCTTTTAATTGGAGAACTACGAAAATTTGTGAGAAACAGCTGCAATGTTTAAGAAACAGTTTCAGGTCTTTGTGTGCTCATGATACCTGTTTTCTGTTCGATTTTTCTATTTGTTACTGGTTACTTTACACTCACCAGAAGAGGCTTAGTTAAACTTAAGAAATAAATAGCTTCAGGAAGACTATATTTAGCAATAGTAGACCATATTCTCTTACGCAGCTCACTTTGTGCTGGCTTACCCTTTATCTCCGTTTCCCCAAATAAACACTCTTTTCACATCCTGAAGTTGTGACTTTGGCAAAATTATGCCTGACAGACTGGCAGAGTAGCTCCAATAAGACTGCCTGGCATCTGGAAGTCTCAGGGGCACAGGATTTACTGCACATGCACTGAATACTAAATACAAACCTATTTCTTTTTGGATGGTTTGGACAGACATATGAGCTCGCTACCTTTCCAAGGCAGTGCTTCACCAGATTCATATTTTTAATTCTTCCAGAAACAAACATCTACTGACAGGGCGTCTGTCCAAATGTTTTCATCAAATAATAAATTTGAGGCTACTAGAATAGCTGGAGCCAATGCAAATAATAAAAACATATATACATGTTCTCAACATGTATACATGTACATGAACAGATCCCTCTAATATTTATTAGACAGTAAACTTTACATAAAAGGTAACTCTTTGTAGAGTGCACTTATTTACTTTCAAGCTTTAAAACTTTGATGTCAACATTAATTACTATAGAAAATAACAGTAAGCCACTCTGAATCAGTATATCCTAATTACTAAGCAAGACTCATAGTTACCAAGTCAAGCCAATAGAAGACCACAACAGAAAGCAAGGGAATGGATTCTTTGTGAGATGTGATGTCAAATTCACAAACAATAACATAAACTTAGCGTGTCAGTTGTGCTCATGACAGAGCTGTATTAATTTAATCAAGAGAACAATCACTCATAAGTAAAACTGAAACATGCCTGTCAGGAACGAAAGAGAAGTCTTAACTTAGTTTTAAAGAATCAAATATATTAATTCATAATAGCAGCCTATATTTTTATCTCCAAAGTCACATAGAGATAACGCTAATGAAAGGAGACACTACTAACATAGAGATGCCTCCTACTACAGGGATGTCATTATCTGTAATCAATTTCCATCAATGGCCTAACAGCCTTCCATATATTGAGGATCAGCTAGTTGCTTCATTCATCGCATCTTTTTTCCCTTCTCTATTTCTTCCAGTCAGGATCCATGACATTTGGCTACCAAGCAGTGGTATTGAAAAATATTTGTGATTTTCAATACAAGATAACCAATGACCAAAGAATGTATCTGTGTGTATCTAATAAAATTATAAAACAGAGAGCCATAATTATAAAATAACATTTACAAAAACAAAATAATTACAATTTTGACGACAAACAATCTTGTAAAATAATCAAACCATCATCTAAGTTCCAGTTCACCATTGCCTTTTTCTGTTCAGCTACTAGGTTTTGTTTGGAAGGGAAGAAATCCCCCACCTTTACACTTGGATATATCTGTTCTCCTAGAAGGACAGCTGGAGAGAAAGGGTAAGGAGGAAAAGGTCTCCTTCCCAGTTTTGACTGTAGTATTCCCAGTAACTTATGACAAGCTCTCAGTCAGAACACAAACGGACTCAAAACTCATTCTAAATATCTTGATCACTGATGAGGAAACATGGATTTTAGAACAGAAATATGAATAACCTTAAAAACAAGCATTTCCATATTCTGTACTTGAACAACTAGGCATTTTGAATACCAAAGCACCACTCAGGAGTTAGGATAACTTATTTCCTTGTCTGTAATTGTCAATTTACATTATGCAGAAAGGCACTGGTAATTTTTAAAATTCTGCCTAACGATCAAGAGAGAAATACAACTAGCATGGTATATACATCACTAGTTTAAGATGAAACTATTCTCTCTAAAACTACCTGGAAGGAGTTTGCAGCGAGGTGATTGCAGCAAGGTGATATGTTGTGAGGCCTGAAGTTCCTCCAGGGGAGGTTTAGATTGGATATCCGGAAGAATTTCTTCACAGAAAGGGTGGTTAGGGATTGGAATGGGCTGCCCAGGGACGTGGCGGAGTCCCCATGCCTGGAGGTGTTTAAAAGACATGTGGTCGTGGTGCTTTAGGGACATGGTTTAGTGGTGGACTTGGTAGCGTTAGGCGACGGTTGGACTTGATGATCTTAAAGGTCTTTTCCAACTAACAAGATTGTATAATACTGTGATTCACAGCCAGGAAATACAGCATTTCAATACCAATCATAGCAGTTCCTTTCTTTCTTAAAAGCTGACGTAATATTTCACAGGCGGCATACTAATAACAGCCTGATTGTGTGAACAAGTATAATTTTTAATTAACTCAAGCTGCTAGCTTCTCAAAACTGGTTATAAAACTGCAGCAGACATGACATAGTCTCGCATCACTGTTGAGATGATTTGGTTTGAGAAACAAGAGATAATTCACAGCAGTAAATCCAAAGCATCTCATCCATCCCTGGCAGCACACATGCCACAAACTGTCTAGAAACATGCAGTGCAACTGCTGATTCAGTAAGCAGGAGTGGCAGCAGAAAAAAATCAATGCAAGATGGTTTTTCATCACCTTGACACCACAATAAAAGCCTCTGTAAGCCAGTAATTGGATCATTAATTATTGATCTCCCCTTTAATAGTCGCCATGAAGAAAGTAATTTGGTATATATAAAAACACCTATTGCTTCAAGTTTGGTTTAACAAGTTATTTTTGTCAAACCATTTTCTTTCAAGGAAATTAATTACCTGCTGTAGAGGAAGAGTAAACTTAAAAGTGAAAGTCCAGTGGATTCCAGAAGTAACAATCATTATGAGCAGTCTTCATACTTTCTGTCCACAGGTTTGACAGTATGATTCTATATTAGGAAATTAGTTAAGTGCAATGATCTGTTGTGCCTGCTTTACAATTTAAAAAATGTGCAAAAATAAAATATCAATGAGTTAGCCTGTTTGTCTTTGACAGGCTACCAAGAGAGGCTTAAGACAAACTCCATATATATTTAAATAAGCATAGGTGCACAAGCATTTACAAACCTGTTATATTACAAGGAAAGCCAGGTTGCAAAGTTAAACAATCAGAAAATAAGAATGATATGAGTCTTAGTTTGGCATGGAGCCTTAATTTAGTCCCTATACAAACATATTAATGCATAATCTTTAACAACACAATGGTGAAAACTCCTCTTCATCCCTGAGGACCACTGTCTTCTGTGCACAGAACACAGGGTATAGGTTAAATAACTACTCAATATTCCCATTTCTTCAACTAATGACCCCTTTCATTAGTTACTGAACATAATTTAAATAAAAAATTATTTGTCTCTTGACAGTGTTTTACTGGTGCTCAGAGTGTGCTGGTTCTGTGGGAGTCAGGGTTAAATTCAAGGAGTTTTTCATTAAGGCAGGCCTGCATAATGAATCTAGTTGGATGCCACAATTAACCTCTTCAAAAATGAATTGTTGACATACGGACATAAAAGCAGAAACAGTCAACTGTCCCAAACAATTTTCAGTGCCAGACTTGAGAAATATAGGAACTGAATTTTCTTCAACAATATTTAGAGTTGTAGTACTGCCTTTTCCCAGCTACTCAGTAAATGACAATAACTTACTTACAAAAAATCTGCTTTCCAAAACAAAAAGCATTAGATTTTATTATACGATTAAAACAAAAATTTTCCTCTTCCCAACATCTGCCCAGTACTGCCCATGTCTAAATAAGCAAACTGGATAGAAAAGTCCTTTGTATAGAAAATGTATAAGCATGTTCTTCAAAGTAAACCAATATGGTCAGTAAAATGTTGTGGAGGTATGAGATCAAGATTGTTAAAGTAGTATATATATATATATCTATATTCATATTCCAGAATTAATTTTGAATCCTAATGATTCAAGTAGATTTCTTAATTGCAGTTTTCAGTGTCTTCATCATTTCAAACGAATGCAGAACAATGGAAGAAGCCTCCACAAAAGAGTAGTTGGTTGATGTTAGCTCTATAATTATTTCATTTAGCTGAATACATAAATAAGCATGTTGCTCAGGGACTTCTCAGCAGTCAACAAGAACCACTCCCATAATTATAGCCTTCATGGTAGCTTAAGCCATAATAAAGGTTACATAAGCAATTTAATCTCATTTTCCTCTGTTTTATATGATCCAAAAATATATCTACCAAGGCTCAATGTTTCTAGAATGAGTTATTAGCAAAAGGTTATTATTTTTCCCCACTATTAAAAAAAAAAATCCTGCACATCCCTTATTTAGCTTTGAGTTTCTGGAAAGTTGAGGCGTGAGGGAAAAAAAAAGTCATACTATTTGGTGCCTGTAGAAACAACAGGAAATTTCACCTCATAAGTTGGACCAGATTCTATGTGACAAAAACCTTCATTACATGAGGTGGTCCTTCAGCCAGTGTAACTTGCCTAGCTCATACCAGAGGAGTTTTGCAGAAGTGGACAAATAGTTTAGGTGAGCCTGGACCATCAATCTCTTCTCCAGGTAGAACTATATTTCCAGAACAGCAGTTGCCTGTTTCTGATATAAACACTGAAACACAGCGAAACACAGAAGTTGCCTGTTTCTGAAATAACACAGCTCCAAATGAAGTCAATACCTTGTTCTTGCTACAAATGTATAATGCACAACGGTAACAAAAATCAAGTTTGAAATAGCCACCAAGTGCCTTGAAATAGATTTTTGTAAGAAATGTGATGCAGCCATTTTCAAAACATCCTCTTCTCCCTTGTATCAGTTGCTCATTTCCTCGGGTGTGCACCTTACTCCACAATATAACCAATCCACACTAGCATTAACCCTCCAAATAAAGGTCTTTCCCATTCACCTAGTTGCTTTCTAAACCACTTTTATCTTCAGATAAACTGCTCTTGTACTAACCCACTACTAGGAAACACGACCAGCAGCAAAGGCATCATCTTCCCTTCACTGGCCTGTGCCCTTCGGAGACCTGTGCTCACGGGCTGCTCACTCACCTCAGAGAACTGAAAGCCTGTGACAGGGAAACATGACAAGAAGTATGAAAATTACATAAACACGTTTCCTTTTATTTTTACATTAAAAGTATCAGAAATCTAACAGACACGGGCAGTTGACCTATAAACAACAGAAGGATCATTCCCCTCATTTAAAGCTGGCAGCGAGCACTTGGAAATACACCCATTAGTCCCTTGAAAGACTGCTCAGCCATTTTTCTTAGGTCTCCCCAAAACACTCTTCTTTTCTGTCTCGGTCTGCCCAGCACAGGGAAAATACCATAAAGCATCTTTGCTGTGCTGAGAAGGGCAGTTCCCGCCCAAGTCAAGGTTTTATGAAAAACCAACCGGGAATGCTGTAAGCTGATAAATTTACAACATTGAGAATATTGTATTACCTGACTGACATGGGAAAAAAATAAATAAAAATTAAAAAAATAAAATCTGTTAAAATCTTAATGGTTTTGGTTTACTGTGCTTAGAAATAATTTAAAACTCAGTACTCTTTTCTTGATGCTTACTCTTATGCAAGCAAATTGGGAATGTTTGTATCTATCAAGAGGAACAAAATAGCTTAAAAGATAATCTTGATAAACAACATTGTGAATATAATGGCACAATTAACAGCTATTACCATGTACTTCATAATGGGCTGTGATTTGTAATTTGTGTTTCTAGAAGTGATTTTTTGAAATAAAGATGTACCAAAGGTTTTTACCAATGTAGGACTGGCAATGTTCATAGCTATACTAAACAACACAAGCAGTTAATGACTTTTTAGGGTGACATTGCTGTTGCTGCCTATTTTTTTTTTTAGATCATCCTCTGTCAAATCCGATAGAGAACTGGCAAGTATGACATGCTTTGGGAATAGCAACTTTGGCAAACTACACATCTCAACTGAAACAGTTATGAAATTTAACTGCTTCTCTGCCATGGTTCAGTGTCTTTTCTTTCATTTTCTTCATTGTTTTCAAATGAGATTGTATGCAAAAAGGGCTTCCACACTTCATTCATGAGTGTATTCTTAAGATTAGTCTCCTATATTTTTCTTTGGTTTTACAAATCCTTTCTGTTATAAGCAAAGTATAGTAAGCAATGTGCTATTCTTATCGTAAAGTCAGAAGCAAGAAGGGTTGATAACACAAAGATCCCTTATTCTTTATTTTTATTTATTTCCAGATGTGAGAGTGTCCCAGTGAGGGACAGGTAAAAAACTTACTGCACATTTTTCTTAATTCTAGGTGCACACACCAGAAACTCTATAGGAGTTTGCCTATTCTTAGAGGCAATAGAGGGAGTTCAGCTTTCATACTAATTCTGTGTGGCCCTGAATGAGATGGGGGAATCATTCAAGGCAACACATTGCTGTGAGCTGTGAGTTATCAGTTACCAATCTGTGGTGCAGCAGAAGACCAAGGTGACCACTGACTTCATCTTGACAGCATGGGTACATTGAGGAATGGGAGCGATCTCATCTGAGAGGCTTAACAAAACAGCTGACTCGGCAAGATTCATGCACTTTTTCCTTTCTATGTAAGCTGTCTATTCTGGTAATACATTGTTTTGGAGAGGTTGTGTAACCATCAAACAGGGTATGTCGGATGTCAAGACTGCAATTCTTTCCCTCGTGCCCATAAGGAGACCTAGCAGGCAGAGACAGCACAAGCAAGTGCCAGCGTGGTTTGTTCTTCACAGGCACAGTGTGACAAAGGGAGACTCAGATATTCCACACTGGAGACTTCAAGCCCTGTTCCCAGCTCTTGCCTTTTACAATGTCTTGGTTACTTAAGCTGCTAGAAGAGAGAAATCATAAGAAGAGCAGATTTAAGAGAGCTTTGAACATACTAAAAGGGGTATGAAGTCAATGTACAAATGCTACGAGTATTGATAGGAGGGAGTCAAACAGACATCACAGTTTGAGAATTTAGATTTTGATTTTTGCAAGTCTTTTATGACCTAGTGTGGAGCAAAGGAAGAAGACAAGCACATAGAAGTCAGGAAAGCAAGCCAGGGGATAGGAGGGAACTGAACTGAATGGAGGAAAAAAATAGATCTATTGCTTTGTTCAAATGCTTTGTGTCTGAATAGAACAACTCACTTCAATCAAAAGTTGGCTAGTAACCCCCAACTGAAACCTAACAATTACAACCAAGGTTAACTGAAATGTGAATCTTCACTTGTTCCCGTAACAGTAATGAGCAACGAGCTTGAAATACAAGGCACCTGAATGCTAAGCTTTGTTCTGACAGTGATCCATTGATTTCCAGTCTGTAAAATCGAGATATTAAAGCTCTCTTCCACCTACGGAGATAAATGAATGAATGTGAGCTACTCAAGTACTACTGTGATGAGCGTGCTGCAAAGGGCCATAAAAAAAAAAAAAAAAAAAAAAAAAAAAAAAAAAAAGCTGCAATAATCCAGGCTCTTTCAATAAGAATTACAAGAATAAATATCTGCCTCGTTTCTCCAGATAACGGTCATCCCCTACAATGAAAAAGGTACAGATATTGGTACAAAGAAAATATTTAAGGAATAAAAAAAATAAAAAATACAGCTGACCATGCAATCTAGTTACAGACATTTTTGAATTCAGAATGCTTGATCCTGAAACACAACCATGTTGTACGCAGACTCCAGTTCTGGGGAAGAAGTAACCAGGGATGGGCTCTGATTCTGGGCACAAAAGTACAAATATACTCTCAAAAGTGAAGACACAGGGTTGAGACTCCTCAGACTGGTATACAGGAGATTATTTTGTCACATTCTGAATTGAGATTTAAGAGTGACTTTAATGTTTCACACTAGCACTTTCTGACAAAGCTCCTATTTACAGTTCTTATTTGCTTTTGAGTTAAATCACGTTCTAGCAGTGTAATTAGGAAAACAGAAAGAAATGACATTAAAACATAGCCTAGTTCAGCTATTTCCACCATACAATAAAAACGGATTTACATTAGATTTTGTCAGCCAATGTGTTAATAATATGAACAAAATTAATCTACTTACAGCTGTGATATTTGGGAGTATATATATATAATTTTAAACTCAATTTGAGTATTACTTATCTCAATATTCACAAATGTTCATTGTACCTTAGTAGGAACCATGTTCTATTTAACTCCATCAGAATACTGTTCTCAATCTCTTATTTGAAATCAGCCAGAATGTTGTCAACTGGCATTGAAAATACAAATGAAAGCAAGAATCTGGTCAGCATTTCTCAAGTTACATTCATACAGTATTTTTTAACTTTTGGCTTAGGAAAATACTTGGTTTTGCTTTGTATAAATATACCCTTTTTGAATGCGTATGTTGATGGGGTTTATTTTTTTTTGTTCCCAGCTAACATCACAGAAGTAAGGATCATATATATAGCAGTATCATCATTAACTAAATGAAATTAATTACTCTAAGTATATTCATAGACACATTTTTATTGTATAGAGAGGAAAAACCTGTTTCTTCAAATGTATACAAAGCTCTCATTTTGGAGATTTTAAAGTACTATACAAATCAGTACACCTCACTTTCCTCTGTCAAGAGTAATTATGTTTATAGTTTCAAAGCCTTGGGTAACTAATGTCACATGGCTTACACTAAGCTGAAATGTGTGAAGTAGCATTGTTACAAAAGCCTTATGTTAATATTCAGAAACCTTTTGGTCTTATCATAAGCTGATAATGTTGCAGATAATTTTGTAAGCAGCTAATGGAATTCTTCCACAACTTCATTGTAAAGCTCTGCTTACAATAAAACAATATATTTTTTCAGATATTGAATACAGCTTTGTTACACAGTTTATAAAGTGTATTTTTATTATTTATATATCCCACACATGATGCAAGTCCCCGGCCTGTTTCTCATTAGAACTTTCTGAAAAATCTACGCTGTATTGTGCAACTTATGGAGAACATAATGAAATGGATAAAGAAAAATGATAGTATTTGTCAAATTTGTTATTTCTATCAACAGTCACCATTAAAAAAATTACTGCATTCTTTCAATAGTTATTCCTAGAAAGTGATTTCATGTATGGTAATATTATTTCATAATATTACCATATTATTTCATATTCTTAGCTACCAGAAGAATATAGCGTAAGTTATAGTTGTAAACCTCTGAATTCCTAGATTTGATCATGCATTAGCATTGAACTTACTGAAAAAGATAGCCATAATCCATAGAAATGCCTCCAAAAGAAATAGAGAAATTTTCAGCTGACTTATTCTGACAAGTCATGAATTCGTGACTTGCATATTCTGCCCTTTGCTCTGCCACGTTCATTATTCATGACTGAGGAGAATGGATACCAGCACACATTAACATTTCAAATTGAAAAGTGCATTCACTTTTTTTGTACGCTCAAATATTTTTCAACTACGGGCAAAAAGTATTTTCATGCACATGCTAAAACACTTCTCTAAAGTTCCATATTTTAATGAAGAGCTTCCCAGAAGCCAGAAGTAAATACCACATACACTTCCCAGGCTGGATCGCCACTCTCAATTGCTCGTATTTTTCAGCCATTTTATTTGCAGTGTTGTAAATGTTTAATTAGGATGCTGGGTAAAAGAAATCAAACATCTAATTTCTTAGGAATTGGCATCAGTGGAAACTCTCACATAGCTCTTACTTTCCAAACACAAACTTCAGCAAACAAAAAACCAGAAGGAGGCCAAGGTCCCAGGCAAAAAGCCAATGTTATCAAACACCACCACAACTAGAAGTGAGATTTCCAGTCACTGCTCATCTGAAAGGGACTACAAAAATGTGGAACTCCACACTGAACTCTAAAGAATTTCTGGATGAAACCTGCCCGTATTACAATGCTAAATGGTAGTTCTCATCACAGATTTCACCATGAAGGCAACCTGCATCCTCAGAGCCTTTCCAGGCTTGCACGTGTCCAAAACCAAACCTCTCTGCCAGCAGAGCTCTGCTGGTGTTTGGGAAGCAGAAGCAAGCCAGCGCATCCTCCCAGCCCTCTGGAGCGCCTGCAAGCAGCTCAGCAAAAACCAGCTCAGCAGAATGAGGAGATGGGATGGGACAGCAGGATGGCAGGTCTTTTCTCTAAGATGCTAATTTTAGTCATCTTTCAAAGGAAAAAAACACTTTCAGCTGTAGCCAAAGAAGATACCGAATATTTGACTATATTAAAAGAATATTACTGTGCTAAGAAAGCAATCTCATAAGCTTCATGAGCACATTGCTTCTTTACCCTATATCTGTATTGAACAAGAAAGAAAGAATTTCAGTCAGCCCTTCTTCAATGTTCTAATTTAGTTATACGGCATATAAATCAAATAATAATAGGAGTTACCACTAACAGTAACATAATGAGTTGTATATAAAAATAACTGTTGTTATAAATCATGAAAGCCAGAAAACCAAGTAGTAAGAAATGGAAAATGGTGTCGTGTTCTCAGTTTTGCCTCTCCTAATCTCATCTGTATCTTCAGTTCTGAGCTCTCTGTCATGTAACACTGCAGAGATATCAGATATAAGAAAAAAAAAAAAAAAAAAAGACCAAAAAACTGTAATACAAGCTATATTATTGCGTAGTACATATTATTCATCCTTTCCAAGGACTTCTTTGCTTAGGCAATGGGAAATATATCTTTATTATATTTCTGAAATGTTGGATTTTTCTGGTTATTCTTGAATTTACTAATGTTTCTGTTATTATTTAGCAAGGAAAATATAACCTTATTTGTTCTGCAATTTCAAAGTTTGCAATAAAGTTCTTAACAAATAAATTTCTCCAGTATAATAGGCATTTTATATTCAAAATTTTTGGATTTTTTAAAATCAGTATTACTAGCATGTAATTAGTAGCATTTAACATGTATTTACACACTCATCAGGACTGATGTTATATTCTATTTTCTACACCTAATAGCAATACAGCAAATTTCACCTTTAGATCTCAGAACACTTTAAGAAGAAGCTCATATCATTCACAGTGTACTTCAGATTGGAAAGATAAGGAAAGGAAAACCAAGTCATCTGATCACAGTAGCATAGCAGAGGTAGATTGAAACCTAACAATAATCAACAAATGTATGACCTTCATGAACATAAAATATTTGTAGGCAAAATATATAATTAAACAATGATACATGAACTTGTAAATCTATTAGTCTTCCATTTTTATTAAAGATCTTCACATTATTAGAACATAAATATGGGAATATGTGTATAATTATTTAACAGCATCTTATAAGCTTTAGTGGAAATCTTGGCTCTTATTTTCTCAAAACTTTATCACTGCTTTGTTAAAAAGAAAGGAGAAGGAAAGAAGTGATGTAGACATTTACTTTTTTGTATGCAAGACTGCTTATATCTATCTTAATTTTAGTCGCTGAGTTAGAGGTGGTATTAGTTTGATCTGACACATGCAAGTCGAAGGATAAATGTTCAGAGTGGAAAAATACACCCCAGCCCCACTACAAATCATTTTCTCTTCAAAAACATATAGCATCTCGTCCTATGGTGGACCAAACCACCACTAAGTTTCAGGAAAAGAGAACAGTATTTAAGAAGCTGAAATAGCCATAAAAGAATCAAATTTCTCAAGACAGGCAATTTGACATCTTTCTTTTACACTGCAGTGAGTAGTCATGAGAGAACTTTGGTGGTTTTGTGTTAGCGATGCTTTTAGTCATTTTAACAGTCCTACTCATGTCAATGACAGGCATTAACTTCACGGTCACTCGGTTTGCTGCGTTGTAATTATACAGTCTTAGGTGCAAATCTAGGGCGACAGCCAGGATTTACTGCCCTCCTGCCCTACTGCGCAGCCCTAGATCAGCCCAGTGTCCCAATTCTCTTTGCTGTAAATGCCTCTTGCTAGGCCCACACAGTTCCCATTTTCCTTCCTTTTCCATTTCCTTGCTACCTCATTTTTTCTCTGCTCTCCATTCCAACTCTTTTATCTCCTTTCCTTTACCAGGTTGCCAGAAAAAGCAGACTGATTCTGTGACTCTGCCTCCTCAGGCTGGCAGCGACACTTTTCAATCATTTCATTATCCACATTTTTCATTTTTTCATAGTACTGGACCGTGCTGGCATCACCATTATGAAAAAAAAAAAAAAAAAAAAAAAAAAAAAAAACTTGCCTTATGTTTTACCACCAAAACGCCAAGGAAATGAATCCACTGTGAACAAATCTTGAGCAAGCCAACATAAATTTTGGCTCCAATGAAAAGGCTCCAAGTTTTTCAGTTCTAGAATGCAATCCTATTTTAATTTCTTTTGTGAATATAAATACTTCGCTTGATCAATTCTTATCCCGTGACAGATTATTTTTGAAAGTTAGTTAGGTTACAATCAGCCTCCTTTATTTTTCATGATAAAAAGCTCCAGTTTCTCTGTTAAGAAATATCAACATTTGAAGAAGATAAACTAAAATCTTAGTAGTGATACACATATCTCACAACACGGCTATTCCATTAAAAGTCTGTTTTCTTAAGTGCAGTGTTTAACACCAAACTAAGAACACAGAAAAGACTCAAGATTAGACACAGAAATGTGTTCAGATAAAAGGTGGCTAATCCCAAAGACCTGAGTTATAAAGGATTACAGGGCTCCTGTGGGGCAGATGCTTTGTTATTGATGTCAGAGAACATGAAAAGCAAACAGAAGGGAGAAGTGCATCATTTTTTCATTGACTAACACATCTTCCGCATCCTAGGCACACCTAGTAATAAAGACAGTCTTTAAAACTGCTCAGCAAATTCAAGTTTGCTTAAAGACTTTGTAAAGGTACTAAGGAGTTTTCTTGTAGTCTCAGTTTTCAGTCATATCCCCCAATTCTTTTCCACACTGGATAGCTGTTACACCGTAACTGTAATGTGGGGCAAACCTCTACAATTTGCGTTCATGAAGAAAGCTATTAACACAACATTATAGGATAGAAGGAAAGTCACATCTAACTAACAGGGTTTCCCTGTTACTTCACCTCAGTGCAGGAGCACTACGTTACGAAGTCTGTACTCACTTATCCTTTCTGTTCTTAGCAAAGAATGTGCTGTGCTGTTCTCACTGCCTTCGGTTAAGAGCCCATCCCAAACACTCTGCTTGTGCCAGTGTGAGTAACGTCAAATAGAAGGTAATGATGGATGGTTTGTTTACTGAGAACTTGAATCAAGACACTAGTTATGAGAAATCAAAGTCCCTGTAGATATATATGTCTGCAACTGCAAAATACATTTTGGGACAGAAAACTGGGAGACTAGTTTAGATTAAAAACTTACAGCATTTCCTTGTCATTTTGACTGAACATAACATTAAAAATTCAGTCTAGTATCATATCATCTCAGCTTTATCATACTTAAGAATTTTTTGATGCCAAAACACTGTTCTATTATTTTCTAGTAGGAGCATCTTAACTAAAAGCAAAACATTACTTACGTTTTTTTCTTCTATAATTTATTGAGACTGTGTGCCTTTTGCTCCATGAGGAATACACATCAAGGGAGCAGAACACATGTCATATGTACACTTTCCACACGTATTACAGTCCTACATTGTTTCATGCCATAAATCAAGTGTTATGACACAACCTACTTCAGAAAGAAAAATGTGCATGACACGGTTTTTAGTGCTTACTCATATGTGTGAGGCTATATAAAAGGTTGCAAACTTTACAACCTTCTTATCAGAGATATTTTAACTCTGGACTTCAAATCTGCATCTGCTATCACTGAATCCACCATCAGTTTGAATTCTTCTGCCCTGAATATCACTTTTCCATGAATATACTTCTCTTCTGCACTGCTGAAACTACATTTGTGATGATATTTTCCTTAAATATTCTTTATAATAACAAACTGTCAAACAATCATTAATATAATTTATCAGGGCCCTCATCTGGGAGTAGTTGTATAAATCTAAATCAAACCCCTTCTCTTACGCATAGTATCAATGCACTTGAAAACAAGACTAAAAGCTTTCAATTTCAGTCAAAGATGAGGCATAGCTTTACAAAAAGTTACACTCTGAGCACAGATGCAATTAATAATGTGCAGATGATTTCCAGGGCAGATGTATGAACGCTTCACTTAGCCACATTTGCACAGGCATTTGAGAACAGACTTAATCTGGTATGCCAATTCTCTATCATTACAGTGAGCAAAGATTTATAATACTATTAATCTGATTTATTATTTTCTTTTAAAGGAAATAACTACATTTTTCTTCTCAACTCTTCCTTCTTAAAGAGTTGCCTAATTGTGGCTTCCTGAATATATATATATTTTTAAAGTCTATTTCTAAATAAAAGTTAGGAAAAAATACACACATTCATTGATATGGCATAAGCAACCAGAATACTTTCTTCTTTAAAAAAAAAGAAAAAAAAAAAAAAGTTTTGTATTATTAAAAATATGAAGCACAATAAACTCTAGGTATTATGTGGATCCTGCACATAAATGTGCACTTGCTGGTCGGATATTTAAATATTTCTTCACTGATTAACAGCTCATTGACTCATGCTTGTGGCTGACATTAAAATTTTCTGTCAGCTTCCATTTCATATTGCTTTACTTGAGAAGATGTCTTAAGAAATCTGAGTAAAAGACCACTTAACACCATCAGAAACTGCATTACTGTCATGGTCAGCTTCTATATCAGCTTCTACCAGAAGAATCTGGGCTGTAAGCACTAACCTTTGCAAGACAGAGGCTGAGCATCCGCTTTTGTTAAAACAGGTTCATTTGAAGGCACCTAGATTAACTAGATTCATTTCTGTAATTAAAACATAAATCTTCATTCCAACTGATGCTTACAAGAGTTTTTCCGCTAGTTTCCTTACAAGGGAGCCAAATATATTCTGAGCAGGTGAATTTAAGAGAAAATAATCTTAAAGTCTAAAAGTGTGCATAAACTCTTCAAATTAAAGTATAAAATGTACTTTAAAAGAAAATGTAGGAAATGTATTTTCTTACACCAGGATTAGTTAGTTTGATGGCATTATGATCAGTGATGATGCCTCTCCCAACATTTAGACTGAAACCTGGCTGCACTTCAGCCAGTAGGAAAACTCCCGCTGCCTTCCGCAGAGCCTGGCTTTCACTGCTACAGGGCTACCACTGGCCGCCAGGGATCTGCGGGTCAAATCTCAGTGTTCTGGCAGCTAAACCCTTGCTTTCACTCCCCACCACTCGTGCAGGCACAGCTGTCATGCTGATCAGCTACACGGGCCAGAGCAGAAACCTGTGAGGTGGTCCGACAGTCGCAATCACCATCACGTTTTTGCCATCCCTTCCCCACATTCAATAATCTCTCTTGCCATTTCCTTGACTTCTGTATAACCACTTCTCAGACTGTTCAGCTTTTGAACTGATCTCTTGATATCGCCACCACCATGACCACTACGAGAAGCTCACATCTGGTAAACAATATTGTCCAAGCTGGTAACAAAAGGACAGGAGCAGAACAGGCTGAGGCATGTGGAGCGGGCCCCAACGGCGGGCTGGAGGTGAAGACCCAGCCATACTCTGAGGAGCCCTCTGTGTAGTCCTGAACAAAGCAATCAACAGAACAGATTTCCTGTATTTCTTTATCTTCTCTCTTCCCTTTTTACTGGTAATATGATTCTAAAGTGAAGACATAGCATTAACAAATGTAACCAAGCCAAAACACCTCATTTCATTGCCTGTCTTCCCCCCAGATAACAGTTGGAGCCTGTGAGAGTCCCTTCAGCAGTCATTGTTTTGCTCTGAGAACATCTCAGAACATGAAAGAAAAAGACATTTATTCATTACTTAACTTCCATATTCCAGGCATTTAAGCATTTTCTGCTTCTTTGTCTGTTATAGATGTCAACAGCAGTAACAGAGCAATTATGATTTTTCTGGTAAAAGGAAACCCTTTATCAAAACCCCACAAACCATAATGAACTGCTCTGCTGCTGCAATAGTGAAACCAAAGTAGTACCTTGAAACATATTATTCCCATACTATACTCTAATAATGGGTATCAACTACAGAGTGAAAGGGAGCCAGGTCAATATGCTGGTTGAGATTATGATCTGTCAAACTTCATTAGACTTCTACTTGCACTTTAACCCACTGTCCTGCAGGATGTGAGCAGATTTAGCAGGTACACACAAAGCCAAAGAAAAGTTTCTCAACTTTGCAGACCTGAATTTTTCTGCAGCGGGCTAGTGGTGGCCTACAGTAAGGCTCAGGGAGGGAGAAGAGATGGAGCTGGAAACAGAGGGCGAAGGTACGTCCAGAGCCAGGTTTGCTGTCGCCACTGTTGTTCGACCAGGCCATGGCTGTCACTGCAGCCTGAAGAGACCTGTGGGCTCATACAGTCCTCCCTGCAGCAGCACTAACCTCTCTTACAGCGGCAATAGCAGTCTCAGCATGCAAAATAAGCAACTGGGCTATAGCAATTTCACCAGCACTGGTTATCCTGGGCTGTTGCCTATTCAGATTAGTCCTAAAAGCCATTCAGGGTATTATCTGGACAGTCAGATGTGAAGTCCTTACTTCTACAGCATCTGACAATGAGGAACAAACAAGCCCTCAACTGGAACAGCACCACTGGATTGATGCAGACCGTGGTCATGTCAGTAAGACCAGCCAAGCCACTCTGCTGAGCTTAGTCACATACCCACATGTGGTGGTGATGCCCCTCTGGTTCAGAGCACAGAAGAGGCCAGCAGTTAACTCTGAATATGCTCAAGTGTTAATTTTACCCACTTACATCTTGATAATAATTCAAGCCAATGCAGGTTACAGAACGCATCAATCGTAGACACTTAGAAAATTCTGTTCTTTTTAGCAAACCTGAAATACATGATCCCACACTCACTGTAATAGTCTCAGGAAGTTACTTCTACATAGAAATGTGTTACAGAGTATGTGAGGCTGAGTTTGTTGAGTATTCATCATTTCCCTAAACTCTACCTTTTTTGCTTTGGTTCACTGCAACTGCTTTAAGATAGAATCACAGAATCACAGAATCACAGAATTTCTAGGTTGGAAGAGACCTCAAGATCATCAAGTCTAACCTCTGACCTAACACTAACAGTCCCCACTAAACCATATCCCTAAGCTCTACATCTAAACGTCTTTTAAAGACCTCCAGGGATGGTGACTCCACCACTTCCCTGGGCAGCCCGTTCCAGTGTCTAACAACCCTTTCGGTAAAGAAGTTCTTCCTAATATCCAACCTAAACCTCCCCTGGCGCAACTTAAGCCCATTCCCCCTCATCCTGTCACCAGGCACATGGGAGAACAGACCAACCCCCACCTCGTTACAGCCTCCCTTGAGGTACCTGTAGAGAGCGATAAGGTCACCCCTGAGCCTCCTTTTCTCCAGGCTGAACAAGCCCAGCTCCCTCAGCCGCTCCTCGTAAGACTTGTTCTCCAGGCCCCTCACCAGCTTCGTAGCCCTTCTCTGGACTCGCTCGAGCACCTCCATGTCCTTCTTGTAGCGAGGGGCCCAAAACTGAACACAGTACTCGAGGTGCGGCCTCACCAGAGCCGAGTACAGGGGGACGATCACCTCCCTAGCCCTGCTGGCCACACTGTTTCTTATACAGGCCAGGATGCTGTTGGCCTTCTTGGCCACCTGAGCACACTGCTGGCTCATATTCAGGCGACTATCAACCATCACTCCCAGGTCCTTCTCTGCCTGGCGGAAAACGTTCGCAAAGTATTTCAACCGCTGCTCTTTCAGGCTTGGGTTTAATGAGTGCAGCACAAAAATGGCTACAGCAGGTCACACTGCCAGGAAATATGTCCACATCAGCCACTGTCAGGAAATACGTCCACATCAGCCTGTGACAGGATCCCCTCTACCACCAAAAGCTCAGCACTTGCCCTAAATCAGCTGGCAGGAGGGTGGCTACATCAGTCCCCCCGAGGAAAGCCAATTTATCCCCCTTTCTCCAAGTAATTAATTGTAATCAAACAGCATAGTCTGCACCCTTTATATTTCTCCTTCAGGTACAGTGGAATGGTTAAGAAAAAAATACAAAAGAACACAAGTTCTTCTGCAGTCCAGAGGAAAATTACTTCCTGATTGCTCTCACTCTTTGACAAATAAATTTATTGAGAAATGTATGATGAAATCTAGCTCTTTTATTTTCTTTCTTTGATACTTGGCTTTCAGATATCACAACTGCTATTCTTATATTTTCTCTTCTAAATATTATCTGAATATATAAAGGCAAAGTATTACAGCTTTTAGATTCGCATACAGTAGAAATATGATATTGAACTTCAACCAGTTACAAATTAAATACTAAGCAGACTTCTAATTTTAAATATATAATGAATCTTTAATGAATATGTTATTAAATATAATTTTAGAATCCATATTTTCTCATATGATTTTAGCAATGTCTTCCCTCACTGATTTTAAATTCACTAAGTATATTTTTCTAATAAAATGAATAGTTTAATCATAGCATCATATAACATATTCTATTAACACTAGTATGATAATGATAACCATCACTATTATCCTCTGATTTCTCATTTTAAATGTCAGGAAAGCACATAATCTAAATGCAACTGTTTTTCAAATTTTTCTGCTGAAAAAAAAACTTAGCATTCCATTTTATTTAGTTCTTTTCCTATATTAATTTTAAATTACTTTTCAGTGTTTTTCTTACAATAATACCGATCCATTTACAGATTTGCTAACTCACAACATCTAAGTGACTACATCAAACACCTGAAGTAAATCAGCCAGCTGACGTAAAACACAAAACCCAGTGCATTTTCAAATGGAAATGTTGTTCTTTAATTGAAGCACATTGTTCTTTTCTTTGCTTATGTCTTCACATCTTCTGAATTCGAAACTCCATACATTATAAACTGGAAAAGACACTTAGATGAACTCCAGAGCAGAGTAGTTAGGAGATCTGTCTAGGGATCAAACTAAGAATATTTTATGCATTGAATCAGCTCAAGTCCTCATAATTATTAATGAAGGTGCACCCAAACTGTTAACAAGCTGAAGTTTTGGCATTTGGAGCATCCTTAGTATCCCAGATTACATATATGTATGAGTGTTGCTGCCTGTTTCTGTTCACAGGCAGCCTTAGGCAAATGCAGAAACGTATACAGAATAATCCCACTGATTTACCAGGATTAGAACGCATAAAATTAAGCCTCTGTATCTTTCAAGATTAAGTTTTAAAACACATGTAAGGCTAGACGAATGTCTGGAACCTAAATTCTCACCTTAAATGACAACAGAAATCACCTACTGAAATGAACTATTATGAAACAGATTCTCATCTCTCCTCCACACAAATGCTGGCTGCCTTTCAAGAAATGCACTTTGATCAAATACAGGATGTTCTTTTGTCATACAAGTTATTGAGCTCACTCACAAATTACCGGCATGGCACTGAATGGACTGTGATAAATAGCTGGCCATATTAGATGCTGTAATGGTAATCATTCCATTTTAAATTCCCCAAAACTACCAAAATGGTTTAGAAAAAACAGCAGATATACTACACAAGTACTAAAGCAGAGCTTTTCTGCTGAATACAGCATTGACAGTTGACCAAGTTGGACTCTAGTCAGCAATATATTTCTCCTATGCCAATAGTACCTAAAAGCAGTAGTCAAGGATTAGGGCCCTCTTGAGTACATCTTAGCCTGTAATATGGAAATGCAGCTACTATTTTATGCTTATGTTTTCATCATAAATAGTTTGCAAGTACATGATCTGATGCGGCTGACTAGTTCAGCAAAATCTGCTTTATTTTTAGCAGGAACAAGTAGCGAAAGCATTTGCTGGATTATGCTACATTATTATCAAATTTAAACCTCTCCCAGGTGGGCCAGATCCAGGGCCTTGACAAAGTCCCACTGCTCGCTCCTATGCCACCAAAGTGGGCTTAGCTAGCCTGCACGAGAAAAGTTTTGGGGTAGCACATGACTGAAAATGCCTACTGTTTTCCCATTACCCAATTCTAGGCATGTGGAACATTTATAGCTGTGGGACCAAAACATTTCTGCACCACAGCTCTCCTCACCTAAGTCAAAACTGGAGAGGCAAAAGCGTATTTATCTTTCTGATGAACACTAGGGCATCGCAAGCTGCTTTCATACAGAACAACTGCAGCTATGCAGCTGTGTGGCTGCAGCTGTATCCATCCAGCACGTGTCACGCCGAGAGCCCTAACTGCGTCCCAAGCACAGAAGAGCTCTGGGGAGCCATTGTATATATATAACTTCAGTTACATATTAAATGAACAAACATGATAAGTAAAGACCTACTGATAAATACATCTTCAAAGCCTGAAATGGAGGGGAAAACGCAAATTCATCAGTTTATCTCCTACAATTGAGTTTAATTTTCTTGTGTCATTCATTACTATACAGCCCATTTCAAAATTATTTACAACCCATCATGACAAATAAGATTAGAAAAATTTGCCAACTGTACTAACTGTTCTTATACAAAGATAAATCTTTAATAACGTCCATTTTTGCAGCAGGAGATTTTCAAAAGGAAGTTAGAGACAAACCATTCAGCTAGAAGGACCTAAAGAAAAAGAAATACTCAGAAAACTGTATATAGGAGCAAAAAGAAGACAGATTAAATACTTTAACAAACAAAAAGATACAAAAAAAAATGATTCATAGAAACTGGTATCTGAAGTTCTGCTTTGTTAGCTTGCTGATCCCATTGCTACAATCTTGTAAGCGCCACATAACAGTGAATAGGAGAGAGTTTCTATGGCATGTTATTGCTGAATCATTGAATCATTAAGGTTGGAAAAAACCTTCAAGATCATCTGGTCCAACCATCACCCTACTACCAATGCCACCCACTAAACCATGTCCCTAAATAAACCATTTAACAATAATACTGCTAGTGCATTAGTATCAGAGGCCCTGACTGTAAGAATTTACTCAAGAAACAATATTTGAACAAGTCAAAATAAATTAGGATAATGAGCATAAGTCCATTACAAAAAGTACTATCTGAACAATAATTAGCATGCAATTTTTCCCAGCCACTCTAAGGGAATTCCCACAGCCTTCTGCCTAGCCTCACAACCCCCAGGGGCAGTTTCCCTCTCCATTTCCCCTCACAGAATTCATGTCCCAGTTTAGTACTTTTCATCTCGAAATTAGCTTTGGTTCACCTTGTAAACAAACTGTTTCTCCCTTCCAGGCTTAGCAGGATGTAGAAGGTAAGTCAAGAATAAAAAATATATAGTCTTTCTTTTGGACTCCTGTACTGCCTCAGTGCAGAGCACTTAGAGGGAAAATCCTTGTGTCTGTGCCTTCCTGGTAGAAAAATAGTTAACAGTTCTTTAGGAAAGGTCCCTATCTATTGTGGTTATACACAGGAGCTACGAGAACCTTCAACAAGCTCAGTAGAGCCACAGATATTAGCAACTGAATACTGACAAGTCTTTCCTACACCTATGTGAACTGATTTTTTTTAAAAAGAAATATGACGTTTCTTAAATTCATACAGGCTTGGTGCAGTGACTTCACTGGGGAGCCTGTTCCAGTGCGCAACCACCCTCCCACTAAAAAATCTCCTCCTGATATCTAGTCTGAACTTCCCCTGCCTCAGCTTCACCCCGTTCCTGCAGGTCCTATCACTGATGTTAATGGATAATAGGTCACTTGCCTCTCCACACCCCCTCGCGAGGAAGTTGTAGACCGTGATGAGGTCCCCCCTCAGCCTCCTCTTCTCTAGGCTGAACAGGCCCAGTGACCTCAGCCGCTCTTCATACGCCATCCCCTCCAGGCCCTTCACCATCTTCGTCGCCCTCCTCTGGACACTCTCCAACAGTTGAATGCCCTTTTTGTACTGTGGTGCCCAGAACTACACACAATACTCAAGGTGAGGCCGCACCAGCGCAGAGTAGAGCAGGATGATCACTTCACTTGCCCTACTAGCGATGCCGTGCTTGATGCACTCCAGGATACAGTTGGCCTTCCTGGCTGCCAGGGCACACTGCTGGCTCATATTCAACCTGCTATCAACCACGACTCCCAGATCCCTCTCTGCGGGGCTGCACTCCAGCGTCTCTTCGCCCAGTCTGTATGTATGGCCAGGGTTGCCTTGTCCCAGGTGCAGAACCTGGCTGGCACTTGCTTTTGTTAAACTTCATGTGGTTGGTGATCGCCCAGTTCTCCAACCTGTCCAGATCTCTCTGCAAGGCCTTTCCACCTCGTCTGAGTCTACAACTCCTCCATGTTTGGTGTTTTCAGCAAATTTGCTCAAAACACCTTCTAGTCCTACATCCAAATCATTTATAAAGACATTGAAGAGCACTGGCCCTAACATAGAGCCTTGAGGGACCCCACTAGAGACCTCCCGCCAGCCTGATGTGGCTATTTACCACAACCCTTTGAGCCCTGCCCGTCAGCCAATTGCTCACCCATCGTATGATGTTTTTGTTAAGCTGTATGCTGGACATTTTGTCCAGTAAGATCCTATGGGAAGCCGTGTCAAAAGCCTTGCTGAAGTCCAAAAAGATCACATAGCTGGCTTCCCTTGGTCGACTAGATGGGTGATCTTATCGTAAAAGGAAATCAAATTTGTTAGGCAGGACCTGCCCCTCACGAACCCATGTTGGCTGGGACCAATGACTGCATTTTCCCCCAGGTGCGCTTCAATAGCCTCAAGAATCATCTTCTCCATAATTTTACCAGGCACTGCTGTGAGACTGACAGGCCTGTAGTTGCCAGGGTCTTTTTTTTTACCCTTCTTGAAAATTGGCACAACATTTGCCAGCTTCCAGTCTACTGGGACCTCTCCAGATTCCCAAGATCATTGAAAAATAATTGAGAGAGGTCCCATGATGACGTCAGCCAGCTCTTTAAGCACCCTGGGATGAATCCCATCTGGACCCATGGACTTGTATGGATCCAGGTGGACCATATTTTATTTAGAATCATGGAATCATTAGGGTTGGAAAAGACTTCCAAGATCATCTGGTCCAACCATCACCCCACCACCAGTATCACCCACTAACCCATGTCCCCAGGCACCACGTCCAACCTTTCCTTGAGCACCCCCAGGGACGGTGACTCCACCACCTCCCTGGGCAACCCGTCCCAGTGCCTGACTGCTCTTTCTGAGAAGAAATGTCTCCTCTTTTCCAACCTGAACCTCCCCTGGCACAACTTGAGGCCATTCCCTCTAGTCCTATCACAAGTTACCTGTGAGAAGAGACCTACCCCCAGCTCCCCACACCTTCCTTCCAGGTAGCTGTAGAGAGCAATAAGGACTCCCCTGAGCCTTCTCTTCTCCAGACCAAACAACCCCAGCTCCCTAAGCCGCTCCTCACAGGACTTGTGCTCCAGGCCCTTCACCAGCTTCGTAGCCCTTCTCTGGACACATTCCAGCGCCTCCATGTCCTTCTTGTAGTGAGGGGCCCAAAACTGAACACAGTACTCAAGGTGCGGCCTCACAAACAGTCCAGGTAACCTGTAACTGTTACCTATAATTAGTAATTAAGTTGTTTAATTATGTGGTACTTTCATAGTGCATTTACAGCATATTATTACTGTTACCCATAAAAAGAAACAGCCAACTTCAGGTTCCCCCAGCTCTCTAAAATGCTCAGCGATGTGCATCTGTGCAGGGTTACTGAAGGTCATCGCCTTCACAGGGTGATGGGATTTCACACTCGCGTGACACAAATGCAAAGAGGTAGGGCACTATGTACAAGTCTCTTTTCAGCCATTTAAACAGAATAAAACTGCTGACTAAGCACTCTGTGCTCTCATTGAATTTCATAAGTGCACCGAGACTTTAGCACTTCTGAAAAACACAGCTTTCATCTTCCACTGCAATGCCTCTAGTCCAGTCATCTGATCTACTGCAAAGTGAATACGTGGAAGGTGTTAGTTAATGCTGGCAACTCAGAATGGTAATGTTTTACATCCACTTTTCAGTCACTTTTTACAGCTAAAAAGGGAGTGTAGCAACAGAAAATAAGGTTCGGAGACTGCTTAATGGAAATCATAACAAGATGCCTTCTTGTATATCTATTTTTACTATGTTTTTCCTTTCTTACAGAAAACTATTAGTGAGAAAGGCAAAAGCACTGAGCATATCATACATTTTCCTGATACAAAGTTTGCCATAACTGCTTCCTGCTTTAAACTTTGTGAACTTAATGTAGCAGTAATGCAACTTACTGCTTTTTGTAGGTGCTTTCCCTCATCTTATAAAGGTGCCATATAGATGCTGATTTGCTCAAGCTCACAACTTCTTCCAGAGACCAGATGTGAAAAGCCGCTTATAGGGCATCTGTTCACCAGTATCAGCCTCGGCAGCAACAAGGAGGTGGGCATGGAAGCTCAGAGCAGGCTCCTCACATGCATATTGCCAGCAGTTAGCATTTTTTGCTGCAAGTACTTCAGCCGGTGCCCTCAACTCGTTCTCATCTGGCAGGACAAGCTGTGGTCACACTTGCAGCTTCAGTGCAGCCCTATCCTTAGGTAAGATATGTAGTCTCAATTTTAGGAAAACATGAATTCCATATCTACGTTATCACCTCTCAGGCCATCATATGCTTCAACCCTTCAGAATTTGTATTTTTGCCTATAACGTTGCTGGTGCTTGAAAGTCATGCTGCGATTTACTGCTTAGTGCAAATGCATCAGATGGCTGAGGTATCCAACAGCTCGCTGCCACTGAACGATGTTGTCTCGTTCCCCATCTCGTGCTGCTCCCAGCAGTGTGACTGTGCTTTTGTGCCAGTGCTGGTATCAGTGCAAAATATCATAGGAATACTTCAGCTTGTTGAGCTGAAAGAAGAATGTACTTTTTTTTTTTTTTTTTTTTTTTTTTAATGGTTCAGTTTTCTACCAGTCTAGTGGTAGACCTAAACTGGCTCACAACAGTCAGGCAGATACTGGATTTGGTCCAGATCAGTAAGCACAGGAGAGAATAAGCAACAGATCTTTTGCTCGAGATGGTGATGAGCTGTGGGCTCACTGCAGCTCACCTTGCTGAGCCATGCTCCAGCATGAAGGTGGGTGCTCTCCTGCTCACTGCTCGTGGTGAGATGCACACTTGATGTCTTCTCAGCTTTTAACAAGGACTTTACTTTGGTTCAGCCACTCTGTTGGACTTAGTTTCTGCAATAACTTTATATTCTTACAATAAAATTACTGGGTTTGATTGATTTTATTTCTCCTTTCTTGCAATGCTGAATATAAAAAACAGCAGAAAACCTGCTGCAGTTAGCCTTAATTACACTGAACTACATCTATGAAGTCTTCAGCTACTGAATAGCCTTGGCTTTTGTAAAGGATCGTAGTGATGAACCTCAGTCAATGGATTAAGAATGCCTGAAAACAAGGAACTTTCAGCCTCTTAAATATATTTTCTATACTATTTCTATAGACAATAACAGCCTCATAAATTTGTTCCTGGATCAGCCTGAAGTTCAAACCTAACTCTGTTGGCCTTCAGCAGTCAAAACCTTCCAAGAACAAATTCCACTCCTTTACAGCAACATTATGCTAGCTTTTTTTTTTAATTGCTGTTATAATTCTCTTTTCTGAAGTGCACTAAAACTGCAGAATGAAAACAGAACAGTCCAATTTTCAAAGAACCTCAGCTTTTAAGAACTCTCAGTATTACCAGATTTTCAAAGCTGAGATTATTTTTTTTTTAAAGCTGAACTACGAAATACAGAAAAAAAAATAAAGTTCTTAAAATTTGTAAAATCCCATGAAAAATACTTCATGAAGTCACTTCTAGAGAAGATATTATGTTATATCTGGACATCCAACATAGGCTGACAAGCTACACCTTTCCTTGCTATTACAGATGTATATAAAGATGGCCTATAAATATGCATAACAGAAAATATAGAGATTTGTGATGAAAACTTTTATTTGATTCTTACTTAGATTATGTAACTAATGTCCATATATTTCCATTTTCCAAGTAAACAGATTATGTAACAATGGCCCTAAAAGATGATCACAATCTAAATGATCAGGAAGGCTGCAAATAAAACGCTTGTACTATTTCTTAAGGAATGTTTCTCCAGAATTCCACTGACCTGAGCACATTGCCCTAAGAATTCCTATCTTCAGTCTGGTCTAAACTTCAGTGTGTGACGTGAGTGCTTTTTATGTGTGGATTCAGTCAGTTTGTCTACCTTTACAATCTCAAGGAAATATACTAATGTGGAGAACACTTAGAGAATACTGCTGCCTACTGCTGCATGAACACAGGCTACTGAATTCAATTTCCTACTGAAAAATGAAACAGATGAGATGTAAGCCAGAACCACATGCCCCTCGCTCATAAATTTCTCCATGCTCATAAACGTCACTCAGATTTTCCTTTACAACAAGTTAATCAACGAGGTGAAATGGTGAAATCCAAAGTGCTGCTCTCACCAGTACATATGACAATTTACCAAGGTAATGTTAAATATTAACTGAAATAAACTGTTTTAAAAGTCTCTTGAAGTCTGAAAGCCTGTAAGTGCTGCAGCATGAGCCATCAAATAATTGCCTAAATTACAAGGCTTCAAAAAGAGGAGAGGAAAGAAATTGATGCAAGAGAAAAATTAAAAACTCATTAAAATGGGGGAAAGCACCACTGATGACTGTCAAGATTTGGGTGGGCTACACAAAGTGGGAGCAGGCCGCTATATAAGCAGTGGCCACAAGGAGGTCAATCACATTCCTCTCTCCATCCACTTCTTCCCGTAATGGTTCATTTACCATACAACAATGCCCAAACATAACCACCTGGCTGTTAGGACCAAAACACTGGAGACTTGCTTTGTCCTTAGCACATCTGGATGTTCAGGAATTTAAGTATTTTTACAGTACAAGCTGATCAGTACAATGCCTGATCAGTACAAGCCAGGTAGGATTTGCAATAATAGGGTGAAATTAAATTCTTCAGTCAATAATCAGCTCCCTTACCAGGCAGTCTGATTTGCAAACCCACTCACCATCCAGCATGTCGATCTTCCCTGGTGGGGCAGTGGGGAGACACAGCCTTTTGTAGGATCACAGAATGGCTTCATCCTTGCCCAAAACCTGGCCAGCAGCTTGGGGCTGCGACTGTGCCAAAGGGACTAATTTCTGAAGGAAATTTCTGTGGCAGTCCTGCCCCGAGCTGCTGGGCTGACCCCTCACCCCTGCACCAGGACAGGGCATTGGGAAAATACAGAAAGGATATGCTTTCCTGTGGCAAACACCGGCATTCAGCTCTCACCTTTGACAATATCATGTTTAATCTCCAGCTGCTTCTGTGACTAATTCCAGGTCTGGGAGGGCACATCTGGGAAGTTTGGTGCAATGGGGCTAACAGGCAGAGCAGGGGGAACCCAAGCAGCAGGGGGCATGGCACATGTGCGGCCCAGCCCGCTTGTTCCCCCGCCTCCTTCCTGTATGATTACCCCACCCTCAATGAAATGAAATGACAAATGCTTACTTTTTTAAATAAATTGTAAAAAAAATCATGCTGCATTACTGACAGAACACTCTCAGCTAATTACTTTGTAAAATTAATTAAGTAAAATTACTTGACAATGGCCCTTTATGTTTCTGATGGTTAATTTGGGAAGCGGCGACATTACCTGCAAAAATCAATTTAAATATGCCACAGGAAAGTACTAACGTAATTTAAAATGTCACCGAGTCTAACCCAGGCATTAGATCTGTGACAGATAGGTCTGAGTGCTTTGTTCTACTGGAAGAACAATGATTTCACCAAACTATGAAGAAAATTATAATTTGAAAAATGCATGTTCCCTGTCTTCTGGAGACATCACGTCATTGTTCCTGCTTTTGGTATTTCTGTGTGCTGAGAGTCCTCTGTGAAAAGATTACAAACACTACAGGATTTAGCTAAATGTTCAGAAAACTCAGGAGAGAAATTCCATGATGGCATTTTGTTCTATCGTGGCACTGTAAAGAACCAAGTGTTTTACACAGTACCCAGCAGTCTACCCAACTGATTCTTTATGAATTTAAAGCACTTATGGCTCATGCAAAACTCAGCCACAAGTCCGAAGATTCTGACTTTGTTAAACACAAATTTTGACTACAAGAGGACCAGGTTGAGTAAGTTAAGAACTACCTCCACAGGAAGCCTTCTTAGGATCAAGCCCTTTCTAGGCGTATTTGGGCAGTAATTTCTTTCATCGCTGTTCACTGCAAAAAGTCAATGAATATATACTAAGTTTATTCACCATAACTGTCAAGATGCGAAAGGACAGTTGAAAAACATTTTTAAACAAAAACATAAGTGTCTTGTTTTCTACTGACATTTGAAAAAGGTAAGAGTGCTCATGGAAAGTCATAATGCTTTTTATGGTACTTCTGAGAATGGTAGCTCAGACAATTCTAAGGCTTATAGTTTTAATTGAAATATATATATATATTTACCTTCAGAATAAAAAGGAAAAAAAAAAAAAAAAAAAAAAAAAAAAGACCATTTCCAGGGCAAAATACATGGTGTAGTTAGTATTATAAAAATATAAACTGAAAATCAGTGCCAATAATAAACATTTAAAAAGGTTAAAAATATTTAAAATTATGTAGTGCTATTAATAATCAACTTAATCTTGTCTGGAAGCATAAATAAATACAATTAATTCACAGAAATACCTTAATAATAACTCATAGTCTCTCCATTACATCATATCAGGAAAGAATAAATCTGGTGCCAGCAGAGCACTTTGCTATAGCTGTAGTTCCAGCAAAATTCCAGAGTAAAAGGAAACAGAAAAAAGAATTGCACTTCTAATGGTTTCTGTACACTTGTGTATAGAAGGTTAAGTTTGTAATTTAGTCAATACTTTAATCAATAAAACTATTAGATTTTTTGTTGGAATCAGAGTACTATGAAATTCTTCATGTTCATTTACTTATGAGAAAATATTGTCTTCTCTGACTACTATGTGAAAAGACTTCTTCTTCCATACTTCAAGACATCCCTGTCTATCCTGAGATTCTGGTGCAGCATAATCAGTCACACACCATTTTTTTAGCATGCACTACAGCATCTAATATGATATTCAGTATAATTTTATCAAGAAGCTTCAAATGTTAGTATTCACCATCTTTTTGCTTAATTAATGTTACCCTATAAAAGTTTCCAGACTTGCTGCTGTATGTACCTGCCTGAAAGCTTTTGCCAGCAGAGCGGAAGGAGTGATATAAGGATGGGAATACATGGTCAAGAACTGGGAAAAGGCAGAGTCCTTCTGTGAGGGACATTGTTGGCTTATGCTAGGTTTAAGTGATTGCAAATTAAAAATGTTATACAGTAGATCCATCTAAATGCTGCAGAAGATCACATCACTTCCCTTTATTTCCTAAGCAACATACAAGTGGCTAAGTAGGAGGAGGTTTGGCAAAAATACAGCAAAACTGTTCATTACTATTAGAAATCTCCACATCTTTAAACATTCTAATTCTGCTATGATCTATGCATATTACATTTATTTTATTTTTTTAGAAAAACTCTATCATGGACAATTATTAATATTCTAAGTAGTAAGATACTTCTCATTTGATGTTGTAACTAATACTTTAAAAGCCTTTTTGTTTTTTAATTGCTCAAGCACATGTAAGGGGAAAAGTGTAGTATTTCTTATTGGTTAATATTTCGTGTTTATACAGGTAAAACACAGACATGAGTTAATAGCAGAAGGCTGGAAAAAAAATAGAAAAACAAAATTCTGAATTTCCAGTCAAACGCTTTATATATTAAAATCACATTTTCCTTACAGAAGATGTAAAGATCTTCATGGAAAAGGAGGGTTTCTTTATAAATGCAAAAAAAAAGTTCTCTTACACTGCAATATTAAGCAAAATAATAAGAAATGTAGCTGTTGCCTTAAATATGGGTTTTAATAAAACATGACAAACTTTTCAGTGTTTCGAATGAATAATCAATTATTCTTCTTATGACTATTCAAAATTTAGTATTTCAAAATCTAAAGTATCTTCATAATGAGACTGAGTGGAACTTCAAAGCCTATTCTTCAGTTCATGACAAGTGCTGCAGCTCAGTCCTGAAATTTTACCTTCTAGTATAATTCCCATTTGTTCCACCGAAGTCAGACTTTCAGGAACTCTCTAACCTGAATGAAGCAGCTTTTAGAAACAATGACCTCATTCGGATCTAATTTAGCTCAGTGTAACTTTGAAGTCAAAGTTGAAGATGTATGAAACTGGCACAAGTCGGACTGAAATCAGGTCTTTAACTCTTGGAATTGAGAAGTGCAAGCACTGTGACAGTATCCCACTTGCATGGCAGCTCTGCTCATGTAAGCCATACACTGTTCGTGCAGTAGCACATTGAAAGCATGCTTTCTTTTCCTCATCCATGAGTAACCATACATTTTTGCTTGTGACAAGAGCAAGTAGGTTTCAGAGATGCCATATAAACTTTATTCTCCACACACACACAAAAAAACTAAACTGTTTTAAATTTATTTGATTTTTTTTTTCAATAAACAAGAATGTCCCATTCCAGAAATGACATTTTTAACTTCTGTAATGAAAAAGTGCAGTTACTCCTTTTTTAAAAAAAAAAAAAAAAAAGTGTAATACTGTCAAGGCGAGGTTATATATCCATGTTTTTAGTGCAGCTAGTGACAAAGAACAGCTTATTGACCCTTGTCCTGTGTATATACATTTTTACTCACACAACTTGTGCTCTGGAGCTTTCAGTCAACAGCTGAGGGACTTGAAGCATGTGAGAACACTGGAGCCTATCTATCCACGTGTTATGCATACAATTTCCTGTAATAAAAATGGTCATCCATCTAGCTATGATGTTTTAATAAGAGAACAGTAAAAGCAAACAGTAAACTTCAGAACCGCACCTCTGTGAGATCTCAGAAACACGTTTGCATTCCCCACCACAGCTCCCACCCACATCAGACGTCAAGTCACCGCCTGTGCAAGCAGATAGCACTCGCGGGTGCTCTGGAAGGTGGCTGGGAGCATGGTACGCACGTACGCCTGAACTGTTTACCACCATTGGAAAATCCATTGTCCTACTTCATATTTAGAGCAAATCAGAGCAGTATTTAGGGCTATCAAGCACCAAGATTCCCATGACAGAATTATTTTTTTTTCCATCTGAGATTATGTCTTGCTGGAGCCCTGGTGTTTTAGGGATTTGTGAAGCACTGCTGTACCCCCGGGACCCCTATAAGTTTGGGGGAAGAAGGGGGTGGAAAGAGCCCCAGCTGCAGTGCAGGTCATCTCCACTGCCTGCGCTCTGGGTGTGGGGCCTGCCCCAGGACTCCCAAGGCACACTGTGGCAGGTCCCTTCAGGCCAGCACTTGAGGGGACTGCGGGCATGAAGGCACTGCCACCAGGAATGCCTAAGCAGTGGTGCTGCTTCATTTACTAACCATACCTGGAAAGCCTGTGCTCACACGGAGCGAGTGTGTGGTGCTCCGCCTCACGTCTGCTTCATGCTGGCTGACAAATTCTGGGGGCCATTTCAAGCCAGCTCTAAGGCCTATTCCTTCCAATTGGACTGACAAACATCTAACTGAAAACGCAAACAAAAATGTTCTAGTATTTCCTCACAATAGAAGAGACTTAAATTAGACAAGCTGTGGATACAGCTTGGCCTAACCTGCATACCACAAATACTGTGTCCTCATGTCCTCAGCCTGCCAGTGACAGGGCTCCATGTTCACCTTCCTGCAACTAACAGCATGACTGTTCTTACCTTACAAACCATGTTACTTGGGGCCTCAAAACTGAACCAAGTGGATTAAGATAGTGTTGAGAAAGAATTGGTGAATTTAACAATCAACAACATTTAATGAACCACTATGATCTTTCTGCTTGCTGACTGCAGATCCTTTTTACTGTACAATATCATAAAAGTGCTGCCATTCCAAGGATTATTTTCCTCTCGCATTTTAAGCTATTTTATTCTTTGATATCAAGGAAAACAGAAAAATACATGTCCAAAACTCCCTCTCAGCTCCTCAGGCTGATGCTGCCCGACCAACACTCGTTCCTCAGGACGTCCCCGTCCCTCTCTGCCACAGCTCCCGAGCCCAGCTCGGCCCTCCTGTCCTTCTCACCACATGTCCTTTTCCCAGCCACTCACTGTCTCACCCAAACTGCTGCCTCTGCTTCTCAGCTAACCTCAGCATCCTCTAACCAACACTTAGAGGATTAGCAAGCTCCAGTTCACCTTCTCAGTTATCCTTATTAGATCCGTTGCCCTCACTTTAGCTGTTCTTCCCAAACTACAGATCTCAGATCTAGTCTACTTGAGCTACTGGGTTTGTTCTCCCCATTTTCAGCTTTGGTTTCCAACTCGATCCACTGGTCTCCAGTGACCCAATGACATTTTATTTTGCAATTCCTAAACTTACTCCCCTTGTCTGTTCAGCCTCCTGACTCCAATATGCCAGTCCTCAGCCTAGTTTATGACCTGAATTTCCTGGTCCAAATATAGTTGCATTACAAAACCTGGGCAGCCAAGAATCTAGCTCTTTTGCTTCTGCAGCTGAATCTCCATCTACAGTATTCCTTCATCATGCCTGTGTTTCACATGGCTGTCTACTGGGTGCCTGCGTGTCGTTTGGGTGTTCGGGTGTTCATCAGCTTTCTCTGCTCACAGCTTCCCTGCTCCCCACACAGAACAGACAGGAGCACTGCAATGCTTTCTCTGGCCATTACAAGAAATGCGCAGAAAAACAGCTTTGTCCTGTCCCCTCCCTCAAAACAGTTAGATTACATTTTTAAAAAAATTAAGGAGTGATTACCTTAAAGCAGACAGCTACTGAAATGAGACGAGACCCAAATGCTTAAACTCAGAGGCATTCTTTGTTACTGCATGCTCTTCCCAGAGCTCTCAATCCAGCAGTTGGTCTGTGCCTCTTATGGACTTGTAAAACAAAATGCTTACCTTCATTTCTCATATATGTTTCAATCATATGTACGTATCAATCCTTTTCCTTTTAGAGATGACAAGCTTAAAAAGGCAAACTGCAGCCCTCTCAAGCATTTATGACTATGATTTTTCCTACATTTTGGGATAATTCACAATTCTCAGACTAGTTTCTCCAAACCAGCATCAGGACGTTGTAAAATCTCAGATGTAATTCAGTGAACAACTGCTCCTGCAGCTCAGGCTCAAACTGCTCCTCACAGCTGAGCAGTTGTTAATATTTATTTGCAGAGTCTGTGAAAAGATATGGATACTCCATAGAGAAAGAGATGGAAAACAAGTTATTCTCTCCTTTTAAAGAACTCATTATAACTGCATTCAAATTCTCAGTCTAACACTGCCACCCTCTAACTGCAACTCCAAGGCCAAATTTCTGGGGGTTAACAGCTCCTCTCTGGCCAAACAGGCTTTGTCTGTGACTTGGAAGGACAGCTGAGAAATCCTCAGGGCTGAGCAGTCCTGTAGGGCAGGAAGGAAGTAATCTGCGGGGAGGAGAGGCCCATTTTATAGGAGGTGTTTAAAATAATTAATTGCTTTTGATCAAAAGGAAGTATTGTACTGCAATACAAAGGAGACTGATGGGCTTTTATGTGCTGGATTCCTTTTGGTGCTATTCAGGAAGAGATCATTTGCTTATGTGGACTCTGTGCGCAGGCTGCTCCACATGGTACCAGAAATTGTCAAAAATAAAAAGAAAGAGGTAGGACTTTGCGGGCCTGTCAGCAGCAGCTGTGAAGGCATCATCCTAGCAGACCTCTCAGCTCCATCCCACGCCCAGCAGAAGCCAAACCTTCCCAAACCTTCCCAAATGCAAACAAATCCTTTCCAGGAGCTTCTGCTCCAGGAGTCATGGTGGAGGAAAAGTACAGAGGTGCTGAAGTTATTGTCTGATACCAAGTACAGGGCTGCTGCAGCTGGTACAGGTGCAACCCCTGGCTTGGCTGCCTGCTCTGTGCATGGTCCCTGCCTCCCAGCACGTCAGCAAAGCCAGAAAGAGCAGCCGCCAGCTCCGGCTGGAAGCAGGCACAGTCAGAAACAGACAGAGCTCTTCCCCAGCTCAAGCAGTGGCTCGTGTCCTTCTCTTAAAAACCAAGGCTGTTCTCCAACCCGGTTCTAGTCGCGGGCCACCACTGGGACATGCTGATGCAGCTATGACATGAAAACCACACATGGTAATTCACTCCAGATCAGCAAAACATAAAACAGAGCATTTTTCCTATAAGATTTCTCAAGCTTTCTTCATGCATTTTTCAAATACATGCTCAATTTAGCTCCATTCACTACCTGAGAAATCAGGAGAGAGATGACATTAACTATTGTTATCAGTAATAATGTGTTTTCTATGATAGTTAAAATACAAAATTATCTAAGTGAAAACACTAATTTATGCCAGTTTATTATGGTGACAAAGAATCTAACATTTTTGTGTAGTATGATTTATATCTATGTTTTGTGTGTTACATATACAAATCATATAGTGTGTATTATTCTGTATAATGTTTCCTACAGTGAATTTCACTAAATAGCACTTTACTGCTGTTCCCCAGAAATTGACTGGTTCTATTTTCCTCAAGGTTGCTACTAAATAAAATCATGAACACCCTGAAGTTCATAGGAGTTTCGCTGCTTGTCAGGAAGACTAATGAGATCTGGATTTCATCACAGCTGCTTGATGAAGTGCATATAACGGTCTACTTGGACTCTAGGACAAATTTTCTTCCATTCTACACTATTTTGCTCCTTGGGTATCAGACCATCAGACCATTTCTGCTATTAACATAAAAATTCATTGTAGTTTCACCTCCAATGACTTATGTACTTCAAAAGCAACTTGATAGTAGTATTTACAACAAACGGTGAATTTTCTAATCCCAACGCACAATAGCAGATGAACAGTGTTTCAGTAAAGGAACATCCTTCTCCCCCCTGTTCATACCTTAAGCATTGTTATTAAGGGGCACACAACACTCATGAGAATTAGAGAATGAGAGTAAAGATGCACTGGCATAATAATAATTGAAAACTAGTCATAACTTGTCATAACAAGTCATAAGATACATGAAAGCAAGTGAACTTATATTAACTAGATTCAGATTAAACTGATGGTCCCCAATGCTTCCATATTTAAGACATACATTCCCATTTGATAGGTTGAGAATAATTTCAATTACACTTAGATGTGCCTTCTGATAATGGAGTAAATGCAACATCACAAATCCTAAAAAGCACTAAAATCAAAAAGCACCATAGCCCCACAGCAAAAAGGAACCTCCATTGATATAAATCACCCTAGTCATTTTAATTTTTTCAAAAAACTTGAATGAGTTAAATTTTCATGCTTTTTTTTTTTTTTTTTTTCCAGATCAGATGCTTTTAACCTACAGCAGCCAGAATGAAACTGGCATAAGCTCTGCATCATGTGTTCTAGTTAATTCAATAGAAATGCGGTCATGCGCCCACACTTGATCCAGATCAAATTCACAATCATATGTGATCCAGGAGTACAGAAAACTGGTGTTAATGGACATGAAACCATGGCCTTGTATGACAGTCCAGCTTGAGGTAACTTACAGATTTAAGTAACTATTTCAAAAGGTACATTTGTCTTTAAACATATCCAGATATGTCTAGTAGCTGTGATACTCTTTTCCATGTAAATTGTTACACTGAGATTTAAAAAAATGAAACACAAAATCAGAAAAACAAAACCCCAATCATAACAAACCTCAGTCACATCTGAAGGGCTATAGATAGGTGTTTGCAATCAATCCTAATATGTAAAATAACCATATAATGGAATGGAAACCAAACCACATCTATATATTGGAAAAAAAAAAAAAAAAGGTAATCTTACCTTTTTCACTAACACTTTCGCTTTCAATCTCCACATCATCACAACTCGTGTACTCTGGAGTGGATGCCAATTCTTCTTCTGAGCTACTTAAAGAAACCTGGCGCATTTTACCTCCCTTTTTTGTTTTATGGGGCTTTGGTGGTGGAGGTCTGACAGATTCAGACTGGTCTGAGCTGAGTGAATCATTCCGTAACATGGTCTCCATCTTTTCACGTTTTGTTTTCCGTACGGCAGAATTGGGATCTAAATGGTGTTGTTTTCTTAATGAATCTGAGCGCCTCATGTCTGGTCTTTCCAGAGGAATTGGACTCCTCCTAGGTGTAGGAGGGCTATGATTTGTGGTCCTCTGACGATTGGGACTTGGTCCCTGAGCTTCTCGAGTTCTTTCCATAGAGTATGAACGTTGATTTTCCATGGCAGCTCTGCGCTCAGACACAGATCTTTGCCTTGACGGTCGTTCCATCCTCAGCATAGATATCCGGGAATCCTCCAACTCGGTATTTGCCAACGAGACATCGCTGTGTCTCCGCTCGTGTCGTGCTCGGGACACTTCAGCATGGATACGCATTTGTTCCTCATACGGTTGTGGCTTGACTGGGTAACGAGCCAAATTAGGATCACTTCGGTAACGTGCCTGGTATTCCTCTTCTCTCCGCTGCCTTTCATATTCTTCTCTGTTCTGTGCATCCTCCTCTTCTACCGGATACTCCTTGGAACGCCTGCGACTCCTCCTGCTGGAATCCCTATAATCACCCAGTTCAGGTTCTTCGTATAACTGTGGCCCACGCTGTGACCGCCTATCTGAATAATCTGATGGTGACCTGGGCATCGCACTGTCTGATGGAGCATACTGTGAGTATTCGTCTCTCTCTTCCCTCTGGTCGTACCTTCTGTTCTGTTCTCTTGATATTGATGGGCTTCTTTTCCTAAATAATAATGACAAGAAAGAAGGAAGAGAATTCTGTCAATATTTCCCAGTAAATATACAGCTACTGCTAACTAAATGATACAATGATCAGCTGATGGAAAAACAAACAAGAAAACATTCATTGCATTTCTGTGTGGATGCGTTTGCACATTTTCTGTACCAAATTAAAGAAAGTATGTCATGCTGCATGTGTATAGTGTATAGTTTAAACCAAAAACAGTCTTTAAGGAAAAACGCTAATATAATATTATGAAATATAAAATATAAATATTTACACTATTTTATAGTCATAACTGCTTTACAAAGTACCAGAATTTTATAATCTTTTCTAATCTTTCTTAAGTGATATAACTTGACCACATACTTCTGTTTCACAGGGTTTTATAATCACTACAGAAATTAAGGCTAAATGGATCACTACATTAGTTTGATCTTTTAGCAGTCATTATTGCTTAAAAACATACATTTCCATTCCCACAAAACTATGATGTGTACCAAAGGCAGAAAAGAGGACAGACGAAGATCCAGTGGTAGCAGTTGTCTAAATCAGATGTTCTACCTTAAGTCAGAAAACAAAACATTTTTTGTGTTGCATACAAAAGCAAAGATCCTCGAACTCCTGCCTGGCTTTACGAAAAAATCCTTCTCATCCCTACTGTTGGCAATAGTGTTGGTCCAAACATTTGAAGACACATCAGCCAGATACCAAAATAGATCTCCAGTACCACTCTTTGCCACAGACCATATCTAGCCACAAAATATTTGAGGATTCTGGGGAAAGCAAAAAGAATAATTAAAAAAAAATTATCAACAGATATTCTTTCCTGACATTGGCAAATAACTGACTGAAGCCCTTGATTTTGTTATTAGTAATATCCTAATAGGAAATCTGCCTGAAATATTTAAAATGTTACATATATTCTGTTTGATATATTGTTGGCTACATTTGTTTGATATCATTGTTTGGATCTTGAATAGAAGGGATCAATTAAAGACGGAGTAGTGATTCATACAGAAAAACAGACTGGAGCTTCAGATTGTGCCTTTGTCAATCCTCAAAGGATAATGAGCATTCAAAATGCCTCTTCCAGACACATCCAGCTTGGTACTCAGTACCCCAGATGGAGCTGGAGGAGTTCCCTGCAGGAATCTGGAATTATTACTGTGTTATCAGACCTTTGCTCTTACATTTTGTTCCATCTTTGCAATTAAAAACACTTTGAAAATATTTTCTACCCTCCCAAATGGCCACTGATCCTGAAGGGCAGCCTTGCAGACAGCACCGTGGCGATCCTACCTATTGTCAAGAACAGTAGCAAAGGTGCAGCCTGCAGTTGCCACAGCTGTCTTAGAAGGTGTAAGGAAAGGCTTCAACTTTGTGAAGGGAGAAGGAAAAACAGGCCTCCCTGGTGACCAGGAAAGCGGGCAGAAAAGGCTCTGCCTAAGGGACTAGGAGAGAAAACACTGCTTTCTCAGCCAGAAGGGAAATGCAGTTGCTGCTCAGCAAGGGAAAACCACAGTTGTGTGAAAGGAGGGTGTGCAGAGGGGTGGCTGGCAAATTGTCATCCTATCTTAGGTACCGTACCAGGTCATTAAACAGTGCCTGAAAGATTTGGACCCAGTCTAGCCCCGTAAACATTAAAGTACTTTAGCCTTACAACAGCATCTACAAATGAGGAAACTAATTCAATCTTGCAAAAGTGCAACTCTTCCTGTGAAGGATGACAAGTAATATCAGCCTCACTTGGATGCCTGTTTATGGTGAAGTTAAGATGTCCTATCTGTCTTAATAAAGTGTCGTGTTGGTACCAGCAGAAATCATAACCTCTGTACGTTTAAGGAAAACTCTATGGCTTCTGCTGCTGGGGCGTCAGGCTGAATCGTTCTCATGTGACACAAACAGTTTCATAAGTCTAAAACCAGAACAGACAACAGGAACAGACAACCAGGACAACAGAACAGGACAACAGAACCACAATCAGAGAGTTTGTAAAGACACAGAAGTTTTCATTAAAACAACAGAGATTAGATGTTGAAACTTACTTTAAGGAAGATATGCACTTTTCAGTTAAATACTTCAGCCGATAAAAAATATCCCACATCCCAAATTAAGATGTTCCAATTGGAAATTACCTACACTGCTGAAAGTTTCTGCCATTCCTATATTAAAAATATGCCTAACTTCTCGATTCTGTTCCCCATATAAGCAAAATCTTTCATCTCTATGCAAATCCAATTGGAATAAACTCAATGGATATTGGGTCAACCATGTGGATTTCACTGCAAGATTGAGACAACTATGTGTTCACATGGTATGTACATATACTCTACTGTTAACATTCCTACTGTGTATACTGAGTTTGTATTACATACAGAGTTGATTAAGTTATATTTACAGCCATAGATTTTTCCATGGACTTGTTCCTCTAAGACATCAAAACACCACCCTCAGAACTGTGGTTTATAGGACCGAGTCCATTATGAACTGTGTAAAACACAGAACCATGCACAATCCAGTGTGAAAAGTCTCACATGTGCCTTGGAGCGTACTAAGTCTACACATTCTTCAGGATCAAACATATGCATACATGCATCTGTAGTAATAGAAGTAAAAACATACACATGCATGTCTGTAGTAATATAAGTAACAGTATAGTTAGAAGTGTTTTAGCCACATTTGGGGAGATTATATATGTATACATATATACATCTTATGTATAATATATACACACAGACACACACACATATATATATGACTCCATGTCACACTGTCCTCATAGCAATGTAAAGAGAAGACAAGTCTCCTCTGGTAACATTGCTACTACAATGTCATGGGAGGGGATGAGAAAGAAGGAATTTTGGTATGAGCAAAAACACTTCTTGTAGACTTTTTGCAGAGACAAACATACTTCTACCAGGAAAATGTATCATCTGTGGAACTGGCACAAGATTTATAAAAAATCCACCCTTTTTTTCTAGCATGAACTATGTTAATGAGAGGAGGATGTGCCAACAGAGCACTGTTTTTATACTTCTTACACAAACATTTTCAAACCATTTACCATAAGCAGTCACTGCTTCTCCTCTATTTTGTTGCCAAGACATGAATACAGGAACAACACCTATGGCTGACAATAATGTAAAGATCAGCTGAGTCCTCCATCTACTCCAGCCTTTCATGAAAAAATCAGCCTTACGCAGGTGCCCTGCATGAGGCAACAATCAGGCCACCTGGCACAGAAAGCACCTTCCTGAAAACCCAACTTTCTTCTTTGGCAAAAGCAGCCTGACAGGTAAAAGTCACCACTTTAATTCCTTGCCTATGCTGATTGGGACTACCAGACTTTCTTTCTAATCAATTTCATCTCTGCTGAAGGGATCGAACTTCACCCCAGGATCAAATGGCAGAAGCTGAATCGTATCCATGAGACACAAATGAAGTGCACCCACGCACCCGACCGGCCAGGAACCCGGCCAGCTGGAGAGGGCTTGTCCTGCCCAGCGGTCACCGCGCCGCGCGGTACTCAAGCCTGCCCTTCTCTTTCAGGGTCTCCATGCTGCAAACAGCTTCACCAAATGGCTTCACTATCAGCCACTCTTCTTTATTTTAAAAATACCTGCAACAAACACAGTTGTAGAGTACACGTCTACATTTTGAGACAATGCTGTTAAATCATGGTACAGCACTCACAAACTTATGGTCGGTCACTGCTATTTTAGGTCACACTAATTCTGACTCACCTTCATGAGCCTTTGTCTAATCCACTCCTCACCGTTAACTACCTTTAAGACACCTTAGTAAAAGCCTGTCCTGGCAAACCTCCCCCCGCAGCTACACCACAGAAGGTGCCCATGTCGGCCCCTTCCTGGCACACAGAAGTGAGCCCAACTTCAGGGAGCGCCAGCACTGCTGGGTGCAGCCCGGTCCTCAGCCCACGGCCCCCATCTCTGCTGGCAGGACACACGATGCACCTTGTCCCTGAGGGACTGTCCCCTCGTCCAAACAGGCTGCCACACCACAAGGCCACCGTGACTACTGCTCCTTTGAACCACTAATGAAATAAAACCTCTACTAGGCCTCCAAAGTTCTAGAACCTACACAAACCTGTCGGGCAGAGTCTATTAAAAATTAATTCTTCTGATACGGAATCTGAAACATATTTTCTACTGATTATCATTAATTATCATTATTATTTTTACCAATATATGCTCTTTTTCTGCTACATTTATGCTTTTAACACATCTTTCTTAACCTTGTACTGGTGGAAATGTTACTTGCACTGCGCTACAAATATCCCTAGTACTATGAAAAAGCAACCTGACCTGCTCATGCAGCTAAATTATTTAACTCCCCCATACTATAATAGCAATATATGTACTTAAAATATGGCGGAAAGGAGAATATAACGCAGCTATTCTGTTTTGATGGCTCTGATTTCAGTAGTGCAACTAAATAGCTTAAAAATCTTTGACATTCATCTGTATTATTCCATGAGGAGAAAACCCCCATCTGCTTTGGTTTAGATTTATAAAAATGAACCCAAAAGTATCAAGGAAAAAGAAATACGAAAAAGCAAATTTCACCACCTTCCAAAAGCTAGGGATATTCAAAAACACTGTAATACAAGAAGTATTTGTATCACCTCAGATGTTCCTGGCTACTAATCTTGTTCTCAGACCAATAGAAGACATATCTGAACTGAAGAACATGTTCAAGAAAATATAATTCTAAAGATATGTCCAAACATATGGGTACCTGAACTCATCTTGTGAGATTTTTATAAATAAGATGTTTAAGGGCAATTTAAAAAAAATTACTAAGGGCTCAGTGGGCCTGAGCCATGAGCAACTACTTGAAAATCAAATATTGGTCACTGACTTTTAAGACCTAGTTTTAACTTACCAGACAATACTCTGATTTGTTTTCTATTTCCTAGAACTTAGCAAGGAGTACTGGAAACTTTAAACTGAAGATATTTGCCCTGCACATACTGCATCCTTGCTTAGCTGTCTGCAAAATGCGCTACTTTCAGTACATAAAAGAATAATGTAGAGCAAGTAAAAATTCACATTTCCCACTGGAACTCTGCCAAAAAAGCCATGCAAGAGATGAGGCTTCTTGTTAGAGACCTCATCAAATGCAGCCAGCACAGCTTTGTTTCTCCATTACTAGACTACCCCTGTCAGGAAAACAGCATTTGTTGGTTGCTGAGTGATCAGGTAAGAATAGTCCTACTCTTCTACACTTTTACAGTTTAATGCATTATATTCAACAGACAGGCACTTGTTTCACAACAGAGCCAGGGAGCAGATAAAGCACCATCATAACACCTTGCAAAAAAAACTTCTAGGCTGCAAGAAGGTGAGCTGAGCATGCTGCAGACTTTGCAACCAAAAATCCTGAGCATGCAAAGATCCCTGAAAACATCCAATGAAAACTTAAGATCCGGCTGCCCTTTCCAGAGAGATCTCTCTTATTTCACTGACAGGTGCTCTTAAAAAATGATTTCCTCAAGCTTCCTTTGCCCTACTGGGGAATCTGCAAAATGCTTACCTATACCTAATGCTACCCAGTATTTGTAAGAGACTAGTTGGTATTGCTTTAACTGCTTTTCACATTCTCTGCATATAGAATCACAGAATCATAGAATCACTGAATGGTTTGGGCTGGGAGAAACCTGAAAGCCCACCCAGTTCCAGCCCCCTGCCATGGGCAGGGACACCTCCCACCAGCCCAGGCTGCCCAAAGCCCCATCCCGCCTGGCCTTCAGCACCTCCAGGGATGGGGCATCCACAGCTTCTCTGGGCAGCCTGTGCCACTGCCTCACCACCCTTATCACTGAGAATTTCTTCCATATATTTAATCTAAATCTCCCCTTTTTCAGTTTAAAGCCATTCCCCCTTGCCCTGCCACTACACCCCCTGACACAGAGTCCCTCCCCAACTTTCCTGTAGCCCCCTTCAGGCACTGGAAGGCCGCTGTAAGGTCTGCCCGGGGCCTTCTCTTCTCCAGGCTGAACAACCCCAGCTCCCTCAGCCTGTTTGCGTAGGAGAGGTGCTCCAGCCCTCTGAGCATCTTCATGGCCCTCTTCTGGACTCATTCTAATACTTCCACGTCCTTCTTGCCCCAAAGCTGAATGCAGCACTCCAAGAGAGCAGAGCAGAGGTTTGATGCAGCCCAGGATACGGTTGGTTTTCTGGACTGCCAGCACACATCGCCAGCTAATGTCAGGCTTCTCGTCAACCAACACCCCCAGGTCCTTCTCAGGGCTGCTCTCAATTAGAGATTTCGTAAAACTCCTCTGGTTTTGCTGAGTCACACTGCATGAGAAGTCATTCTTCACACACTCCAAAAGCACCTATGGCTCCACCTTACTAAAAAAAAAAAAAATAGCTTTTTCTGACCTAAGCAGCTCCAGTTTCTACCAAGTTCTATTTTTGCAGTTTTTCTATACTGCCTACTTCTATACTATGTTGATCTTCTGATCTGTCTGTTCCCCTCTCCTTGGGTTCTCACACCTAAAAAGAAGTAATATATGCAACCAATTTCAAGCTAAATCATTTAAACAGCCTACTCCAATAAAAAGAAAAAGTATTTCTCAGATTTCTTGACCAATATGGTTTTAAACAGGCTGTGCTGAAGTACATTTAATTCTCGGATATCTAAGCAATTCATTAAGTAAAGTTAATCTGAGACATTACTTCATTCTTCGTTGCAGCTATGCCTTACAAATTTTATCACAACCGTATTTTGAAACATTAAAATACCTTCCAGCTAAGTATCTCCAAACAATAACAAACTAAGTTTACAATGACGATCGTAAAATTTACTGAAGCATGAGAGTAATACTGTGGATGTTGATCTCGGTTAGATTTTATTAGAAAATACAAGTTCACTGACTGCAGGCTGGTATTGATTGGATGAAAGGAAATCTGTGGTAACAAAATCATTAACATAATGAAATTCACCACTGATACCGACTTTGCTTTGAACTTGTCGTGACTGCACAGACATATAAAACAATACAATTACTTCAGAATCCCATATTTGCTATACACGCAATTCAGCACAAATCAGCATTGCAGCTTTGAAGGGCTAATTTCAGTTTGTGGGGAAATGAGTTACAACATGGAAAAAACTGACGAACCACTGAACAGTAGTAGTGATTTTAAATATCCCTTGCTAATCTACAGATATTTAAGCAATGAGTTTGTTTCACAGGTTTTTATTACATCAAGAACATCATGGGAAGGAAAATGGGACTAGCAGTAGAAAGGTTTTTGTCCTCCTTTAATTACGACCGAGTTTTCAGCAGCCCTTAATTCATATGATTTGATTTTAGAAAAATAAAGTAACTGTATATTCATCCTACTGTTCATTTAGCTATACTGCTGTTGCTTACCTTTTACAAATAAGTAAAACACTCTGAGATTTGTCTTATATTTTTGAACATTTTCAAAATGGGTATTTTGCTAATGATCTCCACTGCAAATATACACAAGAAATATCTCATTAATTTTCTGTAGTATCTTTTGTTAAAAAAAAAGCTAATCACAAAAACAATGCTCAGTGGGCTAAACCTCTTTCTAGAATAATTGTCAGAATATGCATTCTAGTTGCCTGTCTCAGTACTGACTCCAAAGAAACCATTTCCAGAAGGGTGGAATCAATTAACAACTGTCATACAGCAGGATTCAAATGACTTTAGAACCTGGGGTGTTAGAAGAATAGTAGGTCATGTAAATACTGAAGCACAAGAAAGAGTTAATACAATACTGAACTATTACTAAAAAGTACTTCAAATAATATAAAATGCAAGTAAAATCCAAAATGCTACATGTGCTATTTTTACGAGAGGAAATCCAACTTTGCAAGAAATATTCCTAAGTCACAAACTCCAATTTAAAAAACTAATTTAAAGTACAGGACTTCATTAAAGATAATATTCAGATATCAAATATCTGAAGCACAATAAAAAGTTTTTCTGTACCTACAATGAACTTTTTTGCTAAAAATAAATATATATATATATCTTCCTAATATCCCCAAGAGAACAAAAACTGCTGAATGTTACACATCATTTTCACACAACACATTTAGCACCTTTCTTCCCTGCTTTACCTTCTGATCAGCCACTGCACGTCTGGGTAGTAGGAAGCCTTGGGTTCATGAGAATACATCAATTTCTGTTCTGGCTAGGTCTCTCATTTAATCCTCTAGGTTCAGCAAAATCACATAAAAAGTCTCTTAATGTTGAGACGCAGTTTTTGAAATATACTTTACGAACCTTTCCCTTCCCTCAAAATGCAATCACGAAATATAAGGCATCAGGAAAAAAAATATAGAATATGAAGCAGCAATTCAAGTCAGAGAGCTGACCCAATGGGAAGCTATTGAGAGCATGAGAGGAGTGTTATAGTTTAATGCTGTTACCATGTGCTGTATATAGCTGGAGGTCAAGTAAGAATTTACCCTATAAGGAGGATTAAGGTACTTAGCTGATTAGTGCCTTGCTGCATGCAGTACTACTGCCTACAAATGTACATGCTGGTCAAGGCATTTAATTTAAACTATTTTTAAAATTGTGCAGTTCCAGTATTTCATGCCTCGTGTTACAAGGTCCTAAATGAAAGTATGTAATATCCATTATTTTTAGTTTGTAACAAGTCAAATTTTGATATAATTTTCAACTATTAGGCTAAAAACAACTGCAGCATCTACTTCAATCTGAAGTGCTGAACATACTGTAGAACTGAGAATATTTACTTATATTTCACGATATATTTCAAAAAACAAACCAGTGGAAATCAGTGGACTGTTTCTAGCAACAGTCATCAGAACTCATTTTCAAAATGTGATGAGAATGTGAATATAAAATAAAGCATATGCATAGACTCTCATTTGCATTAAATAATTATAAACACATTATTTTCCATAATTTCATAAGTAATGTGCCTTCAGTCTTTGCAAACTAGCATAAAAATAAGTTACATACTTAATATAAAGCACCACATCCACATTAAATTTGACCGTGATAAATTTAATCCATGACAAAATGGCATGGCATAGGAAAAAATACAGGCTTAGCAGCAACCTAGATTTTCTCCACCTAGTGTGTGAGAATAGTGAGTTCACGCTCCTGACACCAGAGTTCTTCCCTCAGCCGCCACAGAGCATTTATCATATTCATCTGTACATCACTGCATCCAATTTTGAGTCTAATCTTTTTGAAGTGTTCCAGTTTCGTACTACAAGGATCGTTCAGCAGGTGCTGCTATCAGCTCTTGAATACACCCTGGCTTTGGTAGATGGTTTTCAAAGAAAACCTTAAAGTCTGATGAAGAACAGAGTTTTCTTTCAAAGAAACACTCCGCTATTGCCAGTGCATTATCACGGTTAAATAATAATAATAAAAAAGATAGCTACTTCAGGAATGATCAAAAAGTAAGAAAATATCAGCAATATAGACAGTCCTATGGGAGCTCCTATGAGAGTTATTGGGGGTGTTGAACTCATAGAACTGAAACTTTACTAATGAATGGGAGTCAATGCAATACATTACACTATATAAATGATATCATACAATGAATTTTAGTTTTTACTTTTTTTAGTTTTAGTTTTTATCCTTATGATTCATACTTCAGTCTGGCAGAAATGGAATAGGTCATACCGAGCTGTCTTGACGCCTCCCTAAAAGAGCAAGCAGAAAATAACCATTGTGAAAATGTCCAGTTTCTTCAGTAACATGAGGTAAAGACCCATAATTAAATCCAGCAATTAAATCAGTGGTGGCTCATCTGTGAATGCCAGGCTGTGCAGCAGCTTCACCAAGACCTGTTCAGATGAGGGGACAGCAGCTGGACCACTAAGAAATGAGACACGTTCATTCAGAAACTTGGAGCTTATCATGGCAGATATCTTTAAATTTCCAGTTCAACCGTTTTTCAGCATGTTGGTGGGACAGGATTAATTACATCCAACATAAATGCAGACCATAAATTTGCAGAAAAATGATTTGTATTTGTGGAAAAGGCTATAGCATCTATAACAAATACTGACAGGACATGACTTCATGGTGTTTTCCAAGTTAAAAGAACTTGCTCCGTGGCAGTTTAAGTAAAGAGCTTTCAATCAATAGTCCTTATATGAGCTGAAACATGTGCCTGAAGGTGCAGGATCAAATAGTCATGGATGCCTAGATGGAAATCCTCCAGTTTAGATCCCAGGGCTCAACAGGAGGAAGGGAAATTCCTTCAAGTGTCAGACGATAACAGATCCATCCTCAGCTAACCTATTCAGTTCCCTGATTTATGTATTTTTGCCAGAGCTACTCTGGTTTTCTGCAGTGCTGAGACCAGCTCTGGATGCTCCCCCCCTCTTAGTTTCTGATCATCTCTTACAGGTGTCTGCCTTATAGTGAGTCTTCCCCAAAAATGCCTCAATATGCAGCTTTCAGCAGAAAATTTATTCGAGGATCTTTGCAAAAATCCACACAGATGATCACTGGCTCCTCTAGAAGCGTGTGCAGGTGAACACTTGGAAGAGGAAAGGGCAACCCTGGCTACCTCGCAGCATTTATATGGAAAGGTGGCATCCAGTCAAGATGACAACAGTATACAGAGAGAAAAATACAGACCTCTTCTAGCGGGAGGCACACCAGTCCTTGAAGGACCAACCACTGGAGACCCATTAGCCATGAAGTAAACTCGCTGCAATGTAGTTATACAACTAGTTCTCTTCTGAGAAAGTTGTGTGGGAATCAAAGGCACTTTAAAATGAACCAACTAAAATAAACACAGTCTTGTAATGTAAACAAGCTTTTCAATGTATTCTGCATGCTACTGTAATGAAGACAGATTTCATTACTTTGGTAATACTTTAAAAATAAAATAAGGTACTATCTTTTCTTGTTCCACAGGGGAATTGAATGCCCATTTGTTCACTCTGTGTGAATACAAACATCCCAACTAGTTCATCCTTTACAGCTCATGTTGCCAGCATCACCTGCCTTACCCAGCAAGCTAGGTTTCTATACAATTTTCCCAGGTCATGATTCAAATGACAAAATTATATCTAAAGTTTAGGGCTATGTATGAGAAGATTTTGGACATAATGTCGGTCACTTCTTCCATCCAACAACAGCATTTCTATCACAGAATCATTCATCTAGGTTGGAAGAGACCTCCAAGATCACCGAGTCCAACCTCTGACCTAACGCTAACAAGTCCTCCACTAAACCATACCACTAAGCCCTACATCTAAACGTCTTTTAAAGACCTCCAGGGATGGTGACTCCACCACTTCCCTGGGCAGCCTATTCCAATGCCTAACAACCCTTTCAGTAAAGTTCTTCCTAATATCCAACCTAAACCTCCCCGGCGCAATTTTAGCCCATTCCCCCTTGTCCTGTCACCAGGCACGTGGGAGAATAGACCAACCCCCACCTCGCTATAAAAGGTGTGAGGTTATGAATAAAAACTAGGACAGCCAAAACCAACTGGAGCCTCAATTGGCAAATAGCTGAGAAACTCTGATTGCAAATTGTTCAAGTCTTAGAGCTTCTTCAGTAACAGCAGTCCATCATGCAAAATTATTGAGTACTCGCCATAAGTCAGTCTTAAGTAGAATGTGAGCAATCGGCTCAGAGAACACGGTAAAGGACAGGAAAAAAAGTAATTAAAGAACTGATGATTTAAAACATTTTGTGAAGACACTCATGACAGCTTTTAGGGATTAGTGGTGACTTCATCATTCTTTATAGTGTTACTGTCAAATTGTTGGGATCTATAGAGGTTTTTTAGTTAACCTTTACTTTCGTTGTTGAGCTAAGCAAGAAGAAAGGTTAAATGGATGCTCTTTTCAAGCACAAGAGCGATTGGATGTTAGGCTGAGGAGCCATGCTAACTTTGTCAGAAACTATAAAAGACATTCATGATGCTCGAGTTGACAAATGGAGCAGAAAGCAAGAAGCAAGTTTCTGTAATTTCACAGGAGAAAAACAATCAAAATGGATAGTTTGATAGATCTGGCTTTTACAACTGGCAATGAGTATTTCGTAGTATAAAGATTTTGAAATGCATATCCAGGAGAACTAACAAAATACAGTTACAAGATTAATACATAATAAAGAGGGAAGGATAACTGATCATATAATATGATGTCCTCCCTCACAAGAATGTTTTTTATTCCAGAAATCAGATTATGCTGGATATAACTGAAACTTTGCTGAGAAGTAAAAATTTATCAAATTAAATTCCTTCTGTTTGGCCTTACTGTGGATGCCAGTTCATCTGTCCTAATCATTAGGGTGATATTTCCCAAATCAATAGACTATTTAGGTTTATATAGATGATGTGCTATTAACAGCAAAACCTAAAGACCTCTTACTTTTTCATTAAAACCTATCTGTGCACCTTCCTACAGCTGTTATGGCAAAACAAGAACATCCAATGCTGTTTTGAGTTTAATTTATAAATCTTGAGTTTGATTTATAAATTCATAGAAATTTTGTGGAGGGAGAGGGAGAAGGGGAGTGGATAATTATAGCCACGTTAGAAAATTACCACCACAGATATGAACACTTAAAATACAGATAAAACTTGACAGAATGATGATCATCAGTACATCATAGCAAAAATAGATTTTTAAAAGTTAGATTTGTGAAAAGTGGTCAGAAAGATACTACTGTGCTAGAGTTTTGACATTTTTTCTTCAGTCCACTTTTGCTTTTGCCATTTTCTGCTATTTTAGAAAGAATGCATTACATACCATCTCTGAATGGAGAATTCAGATGCAGTTACTGATCAATAGTGTAAAACACAAAATTGACATTAAAGATATGGGAGCATTTGCTAGCTTTCAATATTTCACACTTATTTGATATACTGACTCCAAAAAAGGAAGATAGTGACAATGTCTGTTTTCATCCAAATGAGAAAGAAAAATCTAAGTCTGTGTGAAAAAGAAAATTCTCTTTCCAAATATACAGAGACTGATGAATAACTGTTTATTTTTCATCAGTGTGTCCTCAGAAGAATTAACGTTAATAAAATATTGGGCACATGATGACAAAATCCTGTTTAGTAAAACATGAGAAGAGGTATTACAGCAGTTGACCTATCACTTCAGAAAGTTATTTCATGCTATAAAAATACAGTATTAAAATAAAAATTTATTTTGGAATAAATGAACTTTATGATATTTCTCTTTCCCATCCATTTCAATTAACAAGGAAGCATTTTATGTGTTCTATGCTGTATTACTCCTTTATCTTGCTGATAGTTTATTGTGCACTAGGACTGCTCTCGTGGCTGGTGACAGCTCTGTTCCACAGGACAGCTGAAGCACACCTAACAAAGCCCAGGCGGCACCAGCACTGACAGTTCCTCCAGGTGCAACATCCCTTTTCAGAAACGAGCCTAGGTTCTCCTCTGCTCTGGCAGGCACTGGAGCTGCCCTCTTCTGTGTACACGCAGCCTACTAAGGCCTTAGCTCCTCTTTAAGCTCTGGCTTAAGGCAATGTCGAGTGGAACGTTTTGTTCTTGGAAGAAACATGGGAAATGGAAGTCAAACATCTAAACATTTTTGCAACACACCAAACTCAACATGGTAAACACGGCCATAGCTAAGAGATGTGGTGTTTTATGATACATCCTGAAAGCTTTTTGTCAAGAATCATCAAAGATACAGGCTCATTGGCAAAGGCTGGAAATGATGCTATGCATCTTAATTCAACTTAATTCTCTTTTCTCTTTTTCTCAACAAATTACCTTAAGAGAACCCTTACTGAATCAAAGCCACTTTCAGGGCAGGGCAGCCCAACACCTGTAGGTGTGTGTTGCCTCACCACCTGCTGGGTTCAAAAATTTGGGGTAAAAAAAGCCTTACACAGAGGCCTGGCCCCCTGTTTCAGTTCTAGGTTATAAGGGATACTGGATCCATTCCACATAAAATAAAGTGATTAAATATTGTAATAGAAATAGTGAGATGACTGGAATTTTATGCAACTTGTGTATAATCACAGAGACTAGCACAGGAGCCTAAATGTTACAAAAACCTGGAATGGGGACCTGATCAGGACTGCTCTGCTATTATCTTTAAAATGCAGGGAACTGCAAGCTAACACAACGGTAAGTGCAATGAAGTGGACCAAAATGCTTTACTTAATTCTCTTATTTGGAAGTTGAATGTCTTGCAATCAGTATTTAGCATTAGCTGATTTGAGTGGCAAAGAAGCTCATAAAGGAATGAAGGATGAGAAAAATGCAAAATCTAATGAAGCAGTATTTTAAAAGATAAACAAATTTTGCTTAGTAAAAACTTGCCAGAAAGACAAAGCTGTAAATCTACATTACCATGTTAATTAACACACAAATAATGCCTAAAGAGATCAAACAAAAAGAAATCAAAGATAGAAGAGAAAGACAAATTAAAATGCAATCCAGGATATTTCTAATTTGAGCTTCTGTCATTACTTTACAATTTCTATAATAGCAACACTTAGGAGAGGAGAGCTCTGTACTTTGTCATAATGCTGTGTACAGGACCTGGTAATGGCTGGCTAAGTACTTGTGCAGGAACAAACTGTGATACTCCAGTTGCCCACACATTTGCCCAGAAGTCCTCCTGCTTCCAAGTCCTCCTGTCATTCCCACTCCTGAATGCTGAAAATGTCCTTTTGTTAATTTATTCATAAACTTTGTCCTCTGGCTTCCTGTACTTAGGAATGATTTGGTCATTGAATCAGAAACAAGGTTGAAAATTCAGAAGTGATTTTGATGAGGACATGTGGAAAGCTGTTTTATCACCTAATTCAGTGACCAAGCTCAAGCACCAATTTAACTCAGATTTTTTAAAACAGTAATTCCAAAGATCAAGAGAAAATTAGGACTGCTTTCTTAAGCTAGCTGACTATCAAGGGGAGCTCCAACACAGATGTGATTTCCTTTCCTGATTCCCCCTGTTATCAAGCTAACTGCTGTATAACCGTAATTATGCCAGTGTTTCATGTTGCGTAACAACACATAAATACTCAAAATACGTGGGTCCATTTGTTCTGGTGCCCAAAAAACAAACATAGATTTGTTCTAGAAATGCAACCTGCACACCAGTTTTACTGCAAAAACTGTGTTCTGCTTACGCATTTTCTAAACTTTCCAGTTCTTGACACATTCAGCGGCTGCCTGGCGTATTGAGGCCAGTAATACAAGATGGCTCACACAAGCACTGTGCACATTTTGGTTCACAGTGAACTGAAGGAAAGAATGCTACCCACACAGAGTCAGGCAAAGGTACAGATAGACTAACGTGTAGACAGACCACACCTTCTGTATTAAAAGACGACATTTTTTAGTATGAAAGACAATATGACACACATACACACAGAAAATAAAAAGTTAAAACAGGCATAAAGAGCATAACAAAGAGAGCAAATGAAAAGCAATACACATTATACAGATATGCATCTCATTTTTTTTTAGCTACTCTTCTGAATTTGCTCATATTCCTGTTCTTTGCCCTCAAAAGCATCTTGTGATCATGGCAAAATCACAACCTTATCAACAGCAGGGATCCAAGACCTATATATTGCTATATCCATCTCTTAACAAGAGGCAAATGCTTTCAGGCACAGCGAGGTGATTACGTCCAACTGCAAATCAGAGCTCTTCCATTAGAGAGCTGTTTGCATCTGGCCTTCCAATAAAACTTATTTTTAAAGCACTTCACAGCCTTTTTCTCAGAGATCGTAGTATCTTTTCAGGTCATCTTTTGTAACATCCCATTCCAAGGGTAGGCAACAAAAAAGCAGACTTTGGGTTGAATTGTATTTCTTCATAGGAACCAGATGTATGGAGAATTTTCTCAAGTAATGATTCAAGATCAGCATGGGAGAGAAAATTGAATCATAATCACATCAGAAGCAGACGCAAAGCAAATAGCAAGATTTAAAAAGGCAATTTAAATTAGAAGACCCACAGCTTCTTGGTTTACAGTGACCAGCACATTTTTCTTACAGTACGTAGTACACTAAGGAATAGTGAGTGGTACAATTATTCTACAATTATTAACAATTGCTTTTACAATTGGAATGAGGTAACATGCTATCTTCGCTATTCTTATGCGATATTGGATTGCAGTTTGCAGAGTGGAGGGCACATAGCCTTGCACACGAGTCCAGGGTGAAATCACAGGTGTGAGAGCACTGAAGGAGCAGCTGGGAGTGCAAAGTCCCCATGGCTGAAGCTGCATGAGAAGCTTTGATGCTGATTGTCTGTGGCCTCTTGCATGAAAGCCGCAAGGCATGTAAAACCCATGCACACTTACTCTGATTAACAATAACTTTTAAGTCTTCTGACTTTGTTACTTTAGTAACAAATGGATAAAAAGAAATAGGTGCCTGGTGAAGATAAAATCTTCATTTTCAATTCCAATGGGTAATGCAAAGGAGGAGGGGGACACAATTCCTGATAATTTCAGACAAACTCCCTGAACGTGACCACCTTCAGATTATTCCTCTATGCCTTCTGCAGAAGAGGGAACGAGAGGCAGAAGAGAGCAGCATTCATCTGTGGAAGCTCAAAGAAAAGTCCAAAGGAGAAGAAATGGAGTGTGTGCAGCATAACCTCCACCCACTCCAAATGAGGTTCCCTTCATTGCATCAGGAAACCCATTTAGTGGTTCTGGTATCTCCAAATTTACTCTAGCTAGGAGGCTGAGATTTCATAAAAGTGCCTAACATCAGAATCCATATTTCATAGCTTTTCCCAAAACCATTACTTTTAGAGAGATTTTCTTCTCCAGAACAGCTATTTCCCTCTTATTACTTATATCTCAGTAGAAATGCTGTTGTTGGAGATTTAAAACCTATTTATAACTTTTCCCTGACGCCAAGGCAAATAGCAGCCTGAACCACTGAAATCTAATAAATAATAATATAACAATAGATGTTTCTTGAAATAATAAAACCTGGCTACAGCATAATTCTTTTTTTTTTTCAAAGTAAATCCTAATAGGTAAAGCCTGAACATTCCTCTGAAACATTCAGTATAGGTTATGTAACAAAAAATGAACAGCTGAAGCAAAAAGTGTTCTTGTATTAAGACTGATGACTTTGAAAATATTTATCTTTTTAATTTTTACTTCATTAATAAAAAGAGTAAAAACTCTTCTAGCCTTCTAGCAATTTTCTGTAGTGCGACCACAATTCATGCATTGTCTCATCTTTGTCACCCTTCCTTTGGGAGGCCACGTTTCTCCTGACAGGTTTGGTATTTGTGGTGGTGAATAGCCCAAAACTTACCCACTCAAGACTGGGAGCAAGCAAGTTTCAACGCCCACTGAAAATCAAAATACTGAAATGAAATCTGAATATCCAGCCATACCTAGAGAATTCAAGAGATTTCAGCATGATTTAAAGTTGGGATTTTTCAAAAGAAAAACTGAAAAGAGGAAATGGTTGTATCATGTATCACTGGCTTTTTTATATTTTTTTTTTCTGGTTGTGTTTACTACTAATTTACTCAGTGCTGTTGCAATAATTACACCAAGAAATGAAGACAATTACATGAAAAAATTACACGTACTGGACCAAATGCAAAATGACACATTTTTAACAAAGCTTCATCTAACATTTATTACCTGTGGCCATCTCCTACCGACATCATTCCTAACAGCAGTGTGGTACCTGCTAAAGAAATTCAAACTCCTAAATCTGCAAAATAAAGGCCAAAAAATTAAGATATAGCTAAATGCTAAATCTCACACTAAAATATATTTTCTGATGAAAACCGGAATGTCAGGGAAAATGTGCTTATATGGATAATTTCAGCCTTTATTTCATTAGGCTAAAACTAAGTATTTGTGGGGAGCCTGTTCTTTGGAAGGACAAAGACGTCCAAACAGACATAACTTCAATTGTAATTCTGGGCATGACCAATAGATACTGCCAATTTTTAAAATATGTCAAGAGACCTGTCAGTGAGATGAAAGCTGGCTGAGACAACAGGCAACCATGCCATCAGTTTAATAAGGTTTCAAATCTTTTAACCAGTCGTGTTGACAATGCTATGAGACGGTTTCACTGTAAGCCAATTTTCAGTGCCTAACAGCTGACATCAAAACCTCCAATGAAATGCACATTTATGAACTCATTCCACTTTATACAGATCAAGATTTACACCTCTGTATAAAACAAAACACTGCTCTTTTACCACACTGCTCAGTAAAACGGATATTTGTTATGGTTCTGATAGTAAATGTAAGAGCATGGCAAGTTAAACATCTTTACAATTCAAGCAGTTTTTCCTGAACTGCAGACTACATTACTTCTGAAATACCAATGACGTACAAATATTTCTAAAGTACTTCTGAAATAAATGAAGCTAGGCTAAAACATGTAATGTTCTTGTAGTTAAAAAGTGCAACTGCTTTTCTTGTCAGGATCTAATGGGAACGTTGTACAAGGTATAATGTGCTGAATCAAAAACTGGAGAGGGAGAGAAGGAAAGATGCTCCCTCATCCCCTTTGGAATACTGAACCTACATTTGTCCCATTTCCAAGTTAATTTATATGGAAATTTCTCAATTATCAAAATGCAGTATGCCCCTGAAGTGTGATCGTCAGGCGCAGAAAGCCTTGAAAATTTTAACCTATGTTTTCTCTCTTGAAAAACATCCTTAGGTGAATTCATTAATCTGAGGTTTTTGATCACAGATTTTTAAACGATAGCATCCCTTACTTACAAGCCAATGTGACTGAGCAAACTTTCGGCTAAAATCAGCTTAGAATAAAAAACATGCCACAATCTGAATTCAATACGTATTTTCTAATATTCAGAAACAGAAGTATTTTTACTACAACTAGCTTATTTTAAGTATTTTATTGAAATTTTCAGACGTTTAGCATAGACTATATAACTTATTTTACCCATCTTCCTCAATACTCATTATATGATGAAACAGTTCTATATACTAGCAGTTTCAGTGTAAAAGTGTTCCTACATTCTTTTAATGCATGCATTTTTGGAAAAGGTAAAGGGCTGGGATTTTTTTGCAGAGAAGTGGACATTTTCTTATTTTTTTAATAGCCGTAGTATTTAGTTGTCATTCTCTAAAGCTCCATACTTTTCATGCCATTATCAGAACTAGAGAGTACATGCTGGGGCTGCATTGTACTTTCCAGTTGAAAGAACAGCAAAAGGAGACAACTGCACATTTACTCTGATATTCACTAGCAAAAACCTTCAATCCCTGCAAAACAAAAATCAAATACATTCACTCAGAGGGACACAATAAAATGGGAATACGAGATCCTTTCAGCAAATAATGACTCATGCATTTAAGTCTTTGTTCATTTTCTCTTATGGCTCGTATGAAATGCTACAAAATACTGGGTCACTGAATACACAAAATGTAACTGCACACTTTGGATCACAGAGACAAGCTCCTCTACAAAATCTTTTAAAAATAGGAAAGAGCTAAGCAATTCAAAATACGCCATGCAGTCTACTGAATATACCACTAAATTTATATGCCTCTCACTTTATTTGTGACCGTGATTAAGAAATGTAATTAACTGGCTACGAAACAATAGAAAAATCTAATCTCATCTAGATGTCTGAGGGAATTCAGTGCCTGTAAAAACACACAGTTTTCTAGTACAATTCTCAATGAAATTAGTGAAAATAAAACCTTCACAGAAAAACAAAATAATATGCAAGGAGCTTGCTTTGTATGTATTTTACAAGGTGCAAGCACCCAAAGATAAGAAATAGCTACAGGAATTAAGGTACCAGATCAGTCATTCGGGAGCACTATTTCAAAAATTCTTAGGTTGACCAGAAATTTTGAAGCCTCTTTTGACAACTAGTAACTTTACATTCCTATGAATCACCAGACATTATGCAATAGCTCTGGATGTGTCAAAATTTACTTATTTCTTCCACCGTGTCTTCAATAATAATTGTTTAATACATCTGCTTATTGCTTAGACACTGCAGGTCAGGGATGTATGTAAAAATTTCACAGGATGAGGCATACAGAGCTTTTAGTAGCCTTTTTTTTTTAAGAGTAAATGGTAACAAAAAATATTCTAAATTAGTTTTTTAGAGCTAGCTTTTGCAGTCCTCACCTTTGCACACAAACCCTTCTATTCCTTCATGTATGGAGACTTTAATGCCTGTCTGTGGGAATAACGACGAGCAAAAAGAAGAGCAATTGCTTACCTTACAGCAACTGGAGTTCTTTGCGCTGCATGGCTTTGACGCACAGACACCCCGGGCACTCACCACGTAACGTCAGGGCCATCGGGACTTGGTGGGGCTGTACCCGCCTGCTCCCACCCCGCTGCCCCCTGTGCGGCCCTGCAGCTCCTCTGCGGCTGCAGACCCCGGGTGGGAGATTCCCGGGCGGGGAGGACGAGGAGGTACCATGCCTGCGCAGCACGGGGCGCGCGAGGAACCACAGGTGCTGACATCCGCCTTGCTTTTCAAGTGGCCGGTCATCAGCACCTCGGTTTTGCTGACTCACAAACAGCAACCCGATATGCAGATTGTAGATGCTCCAAGTCTATCTGGAAATGACTCACAGTTCTGCCCAAATGAGCAGCATACCTATAAGCCTCGATAAAGGAAGTCTATCCCACCACCGTTCGTGTTAACCCCCGGGGAGCAGCTCTCTCAGAAAATGCACGATCCAGTCCCGACAGGGAGGATCCAACTTCGTGATCATCTTCAATTAAAATAATCTACTGAAATACCAAAAGTCAGCCCCCCTAGACCAAGATATCAAGTCACCTAGCATGTCACAGCATTTTACTCAGGGCAGAGAGCCTTCGCAGAAAGGAAAAATAGAGAAGAAAAGGGGAAAAAAGTTCATTTGGCCTCTGTAAGCTTATTTAAAATTAATTACAGGGAAACGTCATGGAATAATATCTCTTCAACTCAGAGTCTATTAAATGTGATGAAAAGGTTATTCACAGATAAAAACTTTTTTCTTCTCAAACTCATTACAAAACTAGACCTGACCACCAAACTGGTGCTGTAAAAGGGACATTACATTTCACCACTAAGAAAAAAATGTTTTTTACAGTATTTTGCTCACAGTGCCTTATATTGCATTAATCCAGATATTCCTATCTGTTTAAAATACTTTTAATTTCTATTTTACTGACAAATTACTTGGGAAAATTGAAAGATTTAATTCAATATGCATACATAAAGATTATGGTTTTGTTTTACTTTAATATGTAAATGAGGTAACTACATAATCACATTTTAGTAAATCACATTTACCTACATGAAAGTGAATAAACACGAAGCCTAACATTATCAAGACAAAATTCATGACTACATATAATGCTTTTGCTCTGTTCAGTAGCAATAAAATCTGACCTGCACTGTACCACACTAACTGTGTGTTTGAAATCTACATGAATCTCAGCATATCTAGAAAAAATCTGAACTAGGAAACTAAATAACACATGTACCAGAAACTGTGTTATTCTGTACCTTTGGACAAAAATGAAATAAACTTTATTTCACACTAGAATTACCAGATTTCGCTCTGACTGTGCTACATTATGATACTACCCATAAGGATGAAAAATAGATTGACATTAACTCTCTCTATGCAAGATGGGACAAGAGCCTGGTTTTCAACACACACTTTAATGTGCGCACAAGGACTTCCAGGCACTTACAGAGCATTGTATTTTGTCTAAATACTTACATGGGGACCATCACACATGCCTGAAGTTAGCTCAGAGAATCTGCCCTCCCCAGGCTCCCTCTACAGTCAGTGGGGAGAGGCAGGCAACTCTATAGGCTGATCCAGAGCAAAAAATAGGTTGAGGTTCTCTGAATCATCCCATAGGGAGCCAATCTCCCTCCATTGACTATGAAGGGAGCCAAGGGACGTGAGCTACAATCTAAAGTTAGCGTTCACAGCTCCTGGAGCACGGTACCACGTCGTGTGAGGTGTGACCAGGCTACCACAGAGCTCGTGGCTAAGAACGGGCACCTGCATCCCTTCTGGACAGTGCTTTGTGCAAAATCGGAAGAAACGTTCATTTATATAAGGCAGCTTTCAAAAACACTAAAAGAAATTAAAAACTTCACCTTCCTAATGCTGCTAATTGCACATTGTGGTGTTCAAAGTAGTAATCACCATTGTCATCATTAAGACCAATTGTCAATCATGAAAAAAGCAGCCTAGAGATACTGCCAGCTTCATTTTCAACAGACCATCTGCCTGGACTATGTTTTTTAAATATGCATATATATATTATTTTAATTTCAAATTTTCTTTTAAATGAAGGGAACAACAAACCTCAGACCCAAGGGCCTCAATGATCTCCGAGTCTGAGAGAAGAGCAGCGCAGGCACTCCAGAGCAAGCTCCCTGAGTGACTCCCTTAGGGTCACCAGAAAGAAATGGCACTTGCAGACTCCAACACATTTTCCATGTCTACACTGGGGAGAAATGAGTCGTTCCCTAGAAATGCTTATTTCTCTCCATTTACTGGAAGGGGAGACTAGATAACTAAGACATAAAAATCTGCACTATGGATTTTTAAAGCCAAATGAGATGAAACCAAAACCAAGAATATCAAAACCAGTATCCCAAGGGAAAAAAAAAATGCAAACCAATCATGTAGAGAAATAGGAAACAGAGGGATAGGAAAAGGGGAAAACCTTGTTCCTAGCTGTGAAACATGCAACAGAAAAACAAGTTGTCTTAGGAGCAGTGCATGGGACAAAAAACCTCTCTAACTTCAAGACTGCCATGGTATAGCTGGGTATGTGTGATCCAGTTGTTACATCTTGAATTGAGAGCAACGCAAGTTGACCTGAAACTATAGAAGTAATACTACACGTAGTCTTACCTGACCGGATGATTTTTAAGCATCTGTCCATTGCTAATACTTTGGTCATGCTTATATAAATTCTCATGGCATTAAAGTCCCAAGACATTGAAACGATATCAGAATAACCTCTTTAATAGGACCTCTTTGCATCTTACTTTCCTCTCAATGGTGTTTTCACTGTGTAAGAAAAATTCCACGGACAGCTTATTTAGCACCAGGACAAACAGTACTTGAATCCTTAATACCCTGCAAGAACTGAATAATCAATCCACATCCTACAGGATGAGGAAAATGTGGCATGCTAAAAATCTCACAGATTTTCCTATTTTAACCAAAGTTATACCATAAAGGTCAAGGCAACTGTTTTGGTAGGTGGAAGACTTTTTGCAAGGCCAGAGCACAGAATAAGGATATAGGTTTATTTCAGCAAAAAAGCTAATCGTAAAACCTTTCAAAATCTGTGTATTTCATCATCTGCATTACACTCTGAGTACTGGGTACACAATAACACAGGGAAGTTGGCGCTTGAAATCCTGCTCAAGTCTTCAAGCCAACAAAGGGGAACTTGTCTGGGTGAGCATTCTGACAGTGTAAAATGCTATGTGGTTCATACTTACAGTGGTTCTTACACTCTTATACTCTTTAGCACTTAAGACTTTCAAAATTTATTACGGACTTAGAAAAATGTTTAAAATCTCCTGTAGAACAGGAACTTGGGCTGACAAAACACGGTTCATTTTTACTTCACCACTATCCCACTGTTGCATCTTTGCACACTGGAAAACCCAGAATTAGAACGTTTTGCTAATTGTTTTCCCTCAAACACAAAGGATTCCTGCCCTGCACTGGTACCTGTTCCACTGTTCCACAAGAGAGAAGCCTTAAGGTGTCTGTTTGACATCTAAATTTCCTTCCTCACTCTCGTTTCTCTTCCTGCCACCTAACATGCTGTCTGTCACCGTTACATGTCTGATAAAAAGGATGAAGCCATCTGGCATGGACATTCTTCTCTCCCTCTCCCAGTAACTGACAGCCAGGAGGACAACATTGCCCTTCGAATGTCTGAGGTGAACCTCCAAGCAGAACACAGATTCACTCCAAGCTTGCCTGTTTTAAAGCTGGATCATAGAGCACGGCTTTCTTCCTTGACACCATCTCACTTGTTTTTGACTTATTTTTCTAAAATCCCAAAGAACTTTTTCAGAAGAACTCAGAGAGCTTTGACTTTATTTTAGTAAGTGGTTTATGGAGTAACTAAAATGTCAGGAAACCCTGAAGGACTGATATATATTACTAATATATGATATGTAACTAATATAATATATATAACTAATATAAAAGTTGTTATAGGATGGATGTATCTTCACCAAATGTTATTGAAGTATGCCTTTTTAATCCATATTAACCAGGCTTTATGGCTTCCGAGCAGGCAGATGTTGTATAACATCTTTTTAGTGAACATTCATAAAATTTCACCTAAAAATGGCCCTGGGTCTGAAGATATTTTGTAAACCGAAGAGAAACAGAGTATTGTTAAGCATTCATGGAGGTTTTCTGATTTTTAAGTTGATATTTAACAAAATTATTTCACATTATGTGCTCAATTTTTCAGTTAGTAATCTCAAAGCATCAACATCTCAAGTCTCTGTCAATAAACTTGAGAATGATTCAATTTAATTTTGTCAAAATTTGTGTTTGAGGTATGTTACAGAGCCTTAAATGACACACAAAGTGAACACTGAGAAAAATACACATTTCTAAGGTGCTTCAGTGCCTCGTGAAACAGCCCAGATTACTGTGACAATTTATTGATACCAGTTCTGATAAAATTAAGCAAAGTCCAGCATATCCAAGTTTTATGGGAAATTCCAGATTTTGTTAAAAATTGAAGACACTTTTGCTTTCTGTTTTGTTGAATTGATCTGCAAAACACAAAAATAACCTTTAAAAGTCAATGGGCTTAGATCATGTGAGATTTTCCTCTCAATGTGCATTTTTAAATAGTATGCTGGAGTACCTAAGCGCAATAGCCACTCCAACAGAACACTCTCAGCCAATTTAAAAAGGCTCTATTTAACTGCTATCAAGTAGATAGAACGATTTTCTTAACTGCATAACTGTTGGTGAAATATAAATAAGTCTTCTGAGAGACATTCAGGCCCCGCTCATTACCTAAAGCCTTGAGTAGGCATCTTTTACAGTGAGCCTTGAATGTCCCACTCCTTACCAGGTTCTACTGCAGAACTTGAATGCCTTCATTAAGAAATGTTACTGATGTTAACCATTAATGGCAGCTGACAGAGCGACTCGCTCATGTTCACAAGGTCAAAATGCAGGGCCGTGTTAAATACACACGGTTAAACACTGCAGGAGAGAAGGGGTTCTTGTGTGAGTTAATGCAATTTTAGCAGGATTGTGTTGCTTTATTATGAGGTCTCCATTCTGTGCTTCCTGACTAACAGGATCTCAGTTGGCGAGTCAAGAAAAACATGTCACCTAAATAAATAATGCTGAAGTAGGCACTTTATTTAATGTCTTTATTTAATGAAATTATATCTGGTAATGTTCACAGCTGCATCAAAGATTAGCTGTTGCTTCTTATCTGATTTGCTGTATCTCCTCCCTAATGAGCATCTTCAGTCTTCTTTTCTTTTCTCCCTATTCAAGTTATTTAGTGAAAGGGGATAACTTGCAATCTTGCTAAGGAAAACAAATGCAAGTCATTTGCACGCTTCTGTTGGTGGTGCTGCTAAGATGAAAACCCAATTTTGGCATCATTTAATGTACACCAAGCCAAATCACGTAGATCAAAGATTTCAAATTTGTGAACTTCCACTCGCTTTTCACTGTTCAATCCAACCACAGCACCTTCTTCTCTAACTTCTACATGCTATTATGGTAGGAAATTATGGTACTGCTCTAGTTCTAAAAGGACTTTATTGAAACTGAATTTCTGCAAGCTTATATAAGCCTCAGAATCCAAAGTTACATATTCATACGACTTTTGGAAGAGAATATGGGAAGTTATCTAAGCAACTACTTTTCCACCCACCAGGTGTATGTATTAGAATAGATTCATATATCTGAAAAGCAGATTTACAGTAAGGTAAACCTTCCTTTCCCCATTCCCAGTCAAAATATACCATAATATTACTTGCTTGTTGACTTTCAAAGTAAAAACATAGTATTAGCCTTCTAAGGCAATTCCTATTTTTGTGAATGTAAAGCCACAATGAACATTAAACCTCCATTACAGCCCAATTTTTATGACAAAATAGAGAAAAGTCATTTGTCATATGCCTTTGTCATAAAAACCTACAGAAATCACAATAAAAAATACAGAAATCACAATTTAGGGCCCATAAAAAAATATCAAAATTAAATAAACCTCTTGAAAAGTAAAGAGTTTTATAAGAAAAATACAGAAAAAAAGATTAATTCTTTGAGAACAAATTATTTCTTTAAAGACAAATGAATTCTTAATTTCTAGTAAAACTTGCAGTACATACAGTGGTCCATGTCACTTACTGGGAATGGCTGCATGATTCAGTGTCGAACTTCAAATACGTTACGTGACCATTCCCGTGATATAATTCAATTTCATTCAGAGAGTAAGATGTTTCAGTTAAGAAAGTATAGTCCAATTTAAATACAACACATCCAGATTAGCTGTTCAAATAACAGTCAATCTAATCTAGGAGAAACTTGTAGTTACAGTCCAGTGAAATCTGAAATATTTTGCATTCTGATCACTCCCAACAGCTGAACACTACAGTGCTTTTGCAGCTCCCTGCAACCTCAGTCAGCTTTTCCCCTCAAAAACGCATCAGATTCAGTTACAACTTTAGCATCTGTATGTTGTTCTTTCAAGTTAATTGTGTTAATTCACTGTTAAAAAAAATTTAAAAAGAAAAAAAAAGTAAAAAGCAAATGGTAAGAGCTTGATTAAAAATCGTCTTGTTCTACTGTTAAGGAGAAGAGCCCTACCTTTTTAGGAATGGAATATTCCATGGTGTGCTATATTATGCTGTACTGCATTCTATACTATATTACATTAATTTTATAGTTTGACATACTTGTGCCTCAGACAAAAAAGCCTATTCAACCATTCAGCTATTCCAAAATTATATAAGCAAACTAAAATGTCTTCACAAATTATGCCTAATGTATTTCGTCCTTCATATCGGAACTTGTCAAGTGAAAAAAAAAATCACTCCGCAAGCAAAAAAGACAAAGGATATAATACTTTTATTTTTAAACATCGTTTTCATGTGGAGAAATATCCACACAAAAGCCAGAGGCTACATGAACACCTTACCAAGCAGAAAACAGGATGAACTAATTAATTTAGAGTGTGATCTCATTTAAAGATGTAGTATCCAGAAATAATCACTCTGCAAGCAGTGACCATTTTGCCACATTCACTTAAGAGGTGTTTAGCAGCATGTCATTAGTCAAAAAAAAAAAAAAAAGGTAAGAGATACCTATTTTAGCTGTGTATGCATTATGTATGTATAGCAGTTTGTAATTCTGCCTGGTAAACGAAGTAAAAAAAAATACAATGGTACACAAGGGATTTTCTCCTAAATGAAGCTTCAAACAAAAGCTCAAGCTGCCTATGGGAACTAATTACATAGCCTTCAAAGACAGTTGGTGTAGGTGTTTAAGGGCACTGAGGGTAAAAATAGAAGTCTGAACAACTAGTAAAAAACAGTTTGGAAGCTGGCTATATCTCTAATTCCAACTTTTTTCTAAAAGAGTAAAATATCTTTACTTACTGTAGAGAAACATAACTAACAAATTATTCCTACACAACAAAAAAATAAAAATTTAGGTCATAGTTTTTAAGTAACTATTATACTGTTAAAGTTCATGAGGAAGGAAAACAATGTAAAACCAATTCTCTGTTTCTCCTCAACAGTGTAACTTCACTATAATAAGGAGAAGTCCAGTGGACTAAGGGGACTAACACATTATCCCTGACCTTTATTAAGATACCCTCTTTTCCAATATTCAAATACCAATGCCCAGTAATAGAACCCAAAGCTGTGGCCCAGGAGAAGCCCTGATGGGAGCACAGAAAGTGCACAGTCCGCTGTATCCACACGCTCCATTTGAATGCTGTTCACTTACTTAGCACCTGAAGTGCCCTAAGAAGTCAGACAAGGTGCTGCTCAAGGATGCACTGCCTGACTTGCAGGAGGTAGGAACGAGCCCTTGAAGAGCACCTGCCCAAAGGGATGGTACATCGTGTCTTCAGAGGCAGGAATGTGTGACCCAGGATACAGGACAGAAGAGAACAGACCAAAAATTTCTTAAGCTGTCAGACAACGTGACATCCAAGCTGCATTCTGAGCAGGCTAATTGATGACTCACATACTCAAAGTTAAGGCAAGTACTTCACTGCCTTCCTGCAGCCACTTGCATTTTTAAAGCCGTATTTCATCATATTCATTTCTTCATAGATGTATTTTTCTAGAACTCATCGTATCCTACCCTTTTTTTCCTACTCCAATGTTAGCAACAACTCTTAGCATCATCAAAGTATTTAATTAACAAAACAGCAATCTCTAGATACATTAATAAGAGGTAGCACGTGATCAGGTTACACGCACCCACGTGTTACTCACTTACCTCCCATCCTGAGCATTGCCATTGATCCTAACCTACCCTAGGGTGTCCTTCTGTCTCTTCTCAATACATGCAATTGTGCCCAATAAGAATTATGAACTGGCATTCTCTTGATCCACTTACACAATTTTGTCAAATGAAATAGTTTGTTAAGCAACATTCCTTCTCTTGCTCTTGGGTTTAGGGACCGCTACAGATTTAGAGACCTCTTTTAAATATTTTCTAATTATTTACTAGGATTGAAGAGGGATGTAGGAGACGGAATTCCCTACACATCTCCCTACACATTTTTACCAACTTCCAAAGTAGGCAAATTAAGCATCAATTCCTTTTGGATACTTGCAATTGTTCAAGTAACGAATACGGTTGGAGAAAGTTAATAGACTCTGGGAGAACCAACGATGGGGTCTGATCCAGCTCCTAGTGAAGTCACTGGGAGACTTTCTATCGATTTCAGTAGAGGCTGAATTAGGCTATTAAAGTAGACAAATGCAGTTGAGTATATAAAGTACCAAGTGTAATGGGCCTCAAAGAAACACTTAGACTACCAGGGATTGGTTGGGTATCTTGGGACCACATTTGAAGGAAGAGGGAAGAACTTAGAAAAAGGAAAACTCAATGCTTCTCTCAGTCTCTCTCCTTCCATCCCATCACACATTAAAAAGACCTGTGGTATATACAGTTCTTAGAGCCAGAGGCTGCAGGCTGGGGGGAAGGTTACCAGACAGACACAATACGTGAAAAAATACTTTCAAGGCTGCAGAAAAGGCAAGCTTTCAAGGAAGCAGAATTAGGGTGAGACTGTTCTTCTTTCAGTAAAATAGGTATTAGATAAATTATGATGAACTAATCCACCATTCAATATTTCAATATTGAATTTCAAATTTCAAATCATCACGTGATCTTAGGAAGTTTGGATGGGCAATAAGGGTTGTAGAACTGTAAAAGCATATACCTGAGTTCCAAATTTCCTCTTTCTTCTTCATGAGCACAAAGGATTTATGTTCAAAATATTTGGTATATTTATAGATAATTTCTAAACAGAGTCAAATACTGACATGACAGTTTTCACAGCTATTTAGAATAGAATGAAAACGGACTGCTAAGAATTACATTAGGCATCTTATAATGGCTGGATAACAAGCTTGCAAATAACACTAGATTTGTTAAAAAACACAAAAGGGCAAAAATAAAGCTAACCACACGTAACTTGGAAGAAACCAGGAGTTAGCTGTTATCTACTGAAAAAAATGAGGCATTGCAGACAGTTTTCTGAAGTGTCAGCTCAGTGCTCAGGAGTGGTCAAAACCATAGATAAAATGTTTCTTAGAAATTTTGAAAAGAAACAGGGAAGACTGGTGTAAGAAGATGTAATTCCAGCAAATCACGTATGAAATGGAAAAGATGAAGAGGAAACAATTGCCAACTGTATCTCACAAAACTGCATGCACCTGATGAAACCACCAGATTATAAGTTTTAAAATAAACTAAAAGGAAACACCTGTTTCTGCAAAGGACATAATTCATTTGTTGCAATAGTAGCCTGTGGATGCCAAGAGACTAATTGGATTAAAGAAATAATTAAACAATGGGAGAACCAGGCTTCAGTAAGTCTCCGAACTTCTATTTCTTGGCAGCTAAGGTATCTACAGTTCCACTGCTTTTCATAATATGTTTGCTTTCCAACTAAGTATCTAGTAAGTCTTTTTGCCACACAGGTAGCAGATGGTGAATTCTGTGCAGCTGACCATGCTTTGGTCAGCTCCATGGACTGAAGGACTCATGAAGGATTCACGCTCCATGGATTGAAGGATTCATTGCATCTTATGAAGAGTCATGCAGGCTGAATATTACACAGATGATCTCAGCATTAAGCAGATACTCAGCTCTCATTTAAAAGCAAATATACATTTTTATTCCATAAGATAAGCTTCCAGTCTTTTCTATTATAGAGGACAAGTAGAAAGCCTGAATCCTGAAAAATCTAAAATGGAAATTTACAATATCAGTTCTTGTGGAACAGAAACAAACCAACAAACAAACAAAACATGGTCTTACAACCAAACTAAACTGAATCTTTGAAGTGCAGTTTTGGTTTATCTTACCAAAGTTGGCTGCACAAGTGTTTTTTAAAAAGCTGTGTGGTATACAGCAGAAACTAAACACAGAAACATGCAGGTCAAAACCACCCATGTTCATCAGCTGAATTTGAGTTTCCAGACATACAGAATCAATAATAACAGCAATGGGATAAGATTTAATATTTAAAAAGTTGAGTCTTCCTTTAAAGCAAAAATGTCTGCTATGAACTACTGATGTATCAGTACAGGCTAGGGGATGATCTGCTGAAGAGGAGCTCTGAGGAGAAGGACCTGGAGGTCCTGGTGGACAACAGGTTGACCATGAGCCAGCAGTGTGCCCTCGTGGCCAAGAAGGTCGGTGGGATCCTGGCGTGCATTAAAAGGAGTGTGGCCAGCACGTCCAGGGAGGTGATCCTCTGCTCTGCCCTGGTCAGGCTTCACCCAGAGTGCTGTGTCCAGTTCTGGGCTCCCTGGTACAAAAAAGACAGGGATCTCCTGGAAAGAGTCCAGCAGAGGGCCACAAAGATGATACGGGGCCTGGAGCATCTTCCCTATGAGGAAAGGCTGAGAGACCTGGGCCTGTTTAGCCTGGAGAAGAGGAGACTGAGAGGGGATCTCATACCTGAGGTGTGGGAGACAGAGGGATTTGGCCAACCTCTTTTCAGTGGTTTGTGGGGACAGGACAAGGGGCAATGGCCACAAGATAGAGCACAGGAAGTTCTGCACCAATGTGCAAAAGAACTTCTTCACGGTGAGGGTGACGGAGCACTGGAACAGGCTGCCCAGGGAGGCTGTGGAGTCTCCTCTGGAGATATTCAAGGCCCGTCTAGATGCCTACCTGGACAGCCTGCTCTGGTGAACCTGCTTTGGCAGGGGGTTTGGACCCAATGATCTCTGGCAATCCCTTCCAACCCCTACAGTTCTGTGATTCTGTGAACTATGTCATCCTTTATGCGAGGAGGCAAGGGAGGGGTTTCTAAATCAAGTGCAGGATACACACATTGGCCTATCACAGCGATGCCTGGAATACAAAACAATGGTGTGATACAGAGAAAAGGTAACTGTGATTCTAGGACTAATAAAAAACTTTCAGCAACATAAGGAAGTAGCAGTACCATTACACAAGGCCATTACATAGATGACCCAATGCAATGATTAGGAAAATTGACACTTTCACTAAAAAGTAATACCAAAATAATTTGCCTTATCTAACTATGTAAAATGAAGATCAAGAAGGAATATTAGGAATCTGTGTATGTAATTAGAGACAAAACCAGAGAAGAACAATTTAAGATATGGGACAATGCTGCAACAAGTCGAGATAGATTTAAATCAGTCAAAAACTGTGACTAAAATTGAAAAGGTGCTTAATTATCAGTGAAGTACTTTTCCAGGATGTTTTCCAAACAGGGTAGCAGAGGCACAGAATCCACATTGTTTTAAGACAGAAACAATAATTTTAAATAAGATGCCATTGAACCAGGACACAGAAATATAAGCATGTGATACAAGCACAGAGAATTCTGTTTAACTAGCATATCTGGCTCCTGACTGTTCCACCATCTTCTTACTGAAGAAATCCTATGTTTTGTGACTTTCAGTGGTAAAGTACATCCTTGTTTTTCTAGAAGCACGATTTGCTTTTAGGTTTGCTAGACTTAAGTTTGCATTGATGTGTGAGAATCTGGCTCTATCTAGCAACAGATTTTTGAGAGGAGGACAAGCATGCTCCATATGGTATGAAAAAAAAAAAAAAAAAACATAGCTGTCTTATTGTTGCATCTTCCTTACCCTTTCATGGGTACACTAATTGGCACAACTGAGGTCAAGAATGGATTTTAGCTACGTCAGACTGGTGAGGACTGTTTTTTGTCTTTCTCTGGAGTATAAAGTGTGGTCTATTTCTTAAGGTCATCTGGCAGTCTCATCTATGGCTGTTCCTTCTGTCGCAAAAATGCATGATACTGGTATAGCTCTTGGTCATTCCCGCACTTTTTCTGAAACCTCACCCTATAGGTCTCAGATTTTGAAGTGTAAAAAAAAAAAAAAGAAATGAACAAAAAAGAGTGCTTTATGATGGGCAGTATTTGGTAAACCTCTCTAAAGTACCTACTTGCATCCCTAACTGCAGTGTAATTCCAGCACCTTTCACTCTATGCTCGTTTTGAGGATACATGCTCTCCTTTGAGAACCTTTACATGTTTCTGAAAGCAAAAAGTTAATTAGCAGCACAACCCAGCTAAGAAAAGTCTAAGAATTTTCATGTGAACAAAGGCTGTTGCATAGCTTTCCCAAAATCAGAAATAAGACATTAAGTCAGAGTAAGCGTGTTTACTAAAAGGGGGAATTCAGCTACAAAGAACTGTTCTATAGACCACGACATAGTGTGTCCCTCAAATAATTGTGACCATAGCCCTGCTTGGCTGAACGTTTTATACACTAAGAATTGTATGTGTTCTAGTTAAGTTTTATTACATGATCTCATTCATTTGGAAAACCTTTAAATGGCATCACCTTTGCACTTTTCCCCATGGGGTATAAACACTGCATTTTAGTTTTAAAAGGTCTTTGTTCACTTTCTCTCAGAAAAGGAGTCTTTTTCACATTAAGGGCATGCAAAGGTTTTCCTGAGTAGGCAGGAGCCTAAAGGAAAAGGACAGAAAGAAAAATAGGCTGTTTGACTTGAAAGTGTGCAAATACTAGGGAAGTAAGTAAGAAAGTGACCTAAGGGACACTTTATCTGTATGTCCTGCAGCAAGTAGTAAACCACTAGGTACTTCAATCTTGCAAAATATCTGCAGAGATCATTATGGCTATAAGAAAGCAGCTTTAAGTAATAATCGTGCAAAGGAACGTATCTGTGCAGATTCAAATGGTGCTTGCGTTTGCATTTTAATCCAATGAGTTTAAAGCCAGAGACGGGACTGGTTTTCTCACTAACAGAAGGGTATAGGCAAAGTCTTTTGGAAATCTGAAAGCTGTGTCAGGCAATGTTATCCAAGATAACCTTGAAGAAAACTGCCCAAGAACGTAACCATACCTTGCTAGGTGGAAGGGAGTAACCTACAGAATATACTTGTGTTAATGGCTACCCAGCCCAAACAGCAAGATAATCAAACAGGTCCATAGAGAGAACTATGAATGTCCAAGAGAGGACAATGTCTTTGCTGATCTGTCAATAGAATGTAATGAAAAGTAATAATAATATTCTGCAAGAAACAGATACACTACAGGATGCTACACTGACTTTTAAAGTCATGAAACAAGACATGATTAGTACCTGATGGGCTCCACCAGTTACCAGTAATGACAAATACCAGAATTAATGACACAGCCATGCATGAACTTTGCAGGTTATGGACGACTTCAGAACACTAAAAATTAATGACTATTCTTGAAAACATTATTGTTCACATTTCAGAAGTAAATTCCTGCCTAGGTGTGGTTTTACGGAATATAAATGCACCATCTTTAAAAGGCTCGTTTCCTCATACACTTCATGTCTATGAATGGAGGGATCACTTCCTTCACATTAATAAAGGAGTTCCCTGTGTTACAGTTCCTTTACCTACCTTCTGTTCACTGAAGAACTTTCAATTAAAATATCTCAAATGTTTTGAAATCAATGTTCTATCTATAATCAATTTGAAATCAATGTTCTTCTATCTAAATGCATCTATCATTATAGCTAACTAAATGACACATTCCTTACGACCAATTAATAGTATTTAAAAAATAATAATAATAATAATAATAAAAGCTTTTTCATATTGGAAAGATGGAGATATTAGTATAAGCATATATGCCACATATACTGGAAAGTTCAGGCTTTCCAGTGCCAGACGGTCCCTAGAAGTTTTCAGAAAATAGCTGTCAAGTTCAACAGTGAAAAAAAAAAAAAAAATACTGCATCACCACAGAGAAATCTTTTCATCCTGAGATGTCATCCTGAGAGAATGAATAACCAGTCACGTAACTAAAAATTAGTAATGTCCTAGGTACAAATGATCACAATTACTTTACATTTATATCAGAAAGTGTAGTAAGAGATAGGACAAGGGGGAATGGTTTTAAACTAAAAGAGGGTAGGTATAGATTAGATATAAAGAAGAAATTCTCTGTGATGAGGGTGGTGAGACCCTGGCACAGGCTGCCCAGAGAAGCTGTGGATGCCTCATCCCTGGAGGTGCTCAAGGCCAGGCTGGATGGGGCTTTGGGCAACCTGGTCTGGTGGGAGGTGTCCCTGCCCGTGGCATGTGGATGGAACTGGATGATCCCTACCAACCTGACCCATTCTGTGATTCTGTGATATTTATTATACAATTCACAGCCAAACACAAGTCTGTAATATACATAGAGACTGAAAGTATTTTGTGCCTGAAAGCTGAAAACAAGGATCCAAATCAAATGAGGAGAACAAATGTAAACTGAGAAGTGGAAATTCTGACAGTACATTTCAGAACATTTTAGCAGCTATCCTTTACTTCAGCTGTAAGTGAAAGCAGTTATACAAATATAACAAGTGGAAAAGAGAGGAAGCTGAGAATAATTAACATAAAGCTAGAAGTTAAAAGAAATCTGGTAATGGAAACAAAAATACATAAGGGAAATCCCTTGTCAGATGAGATAAGAACAAAAAACATATGAACTATTTCTGAAACTATATTAAAAGCAAAGGAATTTAACAATTATGTGAGTCTGTTATGAAATGGAAATGGCAAAATTTTCAACTGATAGACAGAGATGATCAGTATTTCTCTCCTGTGATTTGGAAGGAAGCCAGATTATACACTGATACTAGGTGGTGATGACCATAAATATCTTCCATTACATCAGTAGCTAAGGAAATGTCTAATTTTAGTAAGGATTGTTTCACATTTATAAATTATACTGACTTTATACATTCATAGCAAGTAGCTTCAAAAGGGCTACAAAAAGGGTAAGCTCATGTGTTAACAGTGATTTTCAAGATCCCGAAGCCCTGGGGATGTTGCACCAATAGTTATTTTCATACTGATATTTACCTATCTCCCAAGTATGCACGAACTTATCGGGATAACGCTGACTGAATGACTGAGGGAAAAGGATAGCTTGAGAAATCATGCTGCAGCACAGCTAAATGTAAATCATACAGCCAGGAAAAACAGATAAGCCACGTAAACAGGATGGAAGACTCCATCCTGGGAAACAGTCACTTCAGTTTTCAAGAAGAATCCACAGCGAAGGGGCTAATATAGTCCTTGAATGTATGAACAAGGAACTGAGTATATTAAATTAATTACAAAAGTTACATTATCTCAGTTATTGCTATTAAGTTATCTTGCAACTGCCTCTGAAGATCATGTCCAGGCCTAACGATTGAACTGAACTCCAGGAAGTACAGATTCACAGGAAGGGATGCTTCAACCACAAGGATTATGTCACTTAAAAAAGAATCAGTTACTATTGTCAATATAGCATAACGAATGGGAAACAACACGTGGAAATGGAAACTAAATTGTACGATGTGCTTCTTTAGCCACAAAGCTCTTAGAATTGGATGGCTTTGAAAGAGTGTGATGGATTGTAATGAAAACAGTTGAACGAAAAATTAGTATTTTCTGAACAAGATGTAGCCATCAGTCCATTTAATGTTTGCATTATGAAATGAACTGATAAGCATACGGCTAAACTGATAAGAATCATTATAAATCTTTTGATAAGGACCAGAAAAAACTGCTACCTGAGTGGTGACTCAGCAATATCCACCATCTGGGCAAGCTTCTTAAAATGCACAGAAATCATATCCACCCTCCACTCATTTACGCAGCCAAAACTGAACATAAGGCATGCTGTACATATAATACAAGGCATACAGCAGTACATATTTAAGTAATAAACTAGATACAAAATGATATTCTCAGGTACGGTATTAAACATTTAAGCATTTAAGGCTTCTTTTAAAATGAAACTATTGCTACACTCAATACTAATTAAAATGCTTGCTACAGAAAATTTGTTTGGATTTTCTCCTCCACTTGGCCTTTAGTTAGTTCATAAATTAAATTCACAAGGAATTATTCTTATCATCCCATATGGCTTCCTCGATTACAAAGACCAGATTTCTTAAATCTAGATCATAAATCGCATCTGAGTTGAAAAATATACATCTGAAAAACATTCAGTTGTGATTTGGAGTCTTTTGATGTGAAGTCCCTCGATTTTATAACAAAACTTTCACCATTTTTTGTCTGAGATGTTGCTTCCCTTTCAGTTAATGGATGTTGTTGCATCTTTTCATAATAGGCTCCAAGACTATTTTTCAATGAGCAGGCACTTATCAATCACTATGCAGTAAACATTTCATCTTCTTTAAATAAATGGCATGTTTAGTCTCTTAAACTTTAAGGCAGTTTTTCCAGACTTTAAAATACCCATGCAGAACTTTCTTAAGCTCCTCTTGAATGAAAATCTATTTGGAAGACCTGAACTTAAAATTAGACTTAATATAGTTAATGAACTTACTAACTTTTTCTCACACTTATCTCCCACATGGACAAGTTTGGTCATACTTGATTTATATTATCTTCTCTCTGAAATACAACATTTTGTCTGAATGGAAGACTAAGCTACTGAACGCAACCTACTGCCAACAGAAAAGATACTGACTCATCAAGCCACTAGGAACTCACCCATTTGAAACTCACTTTAAACTGCACCTTTATTGCTTTTCTAAACAACTAACTGCCCTATGGTTCTATCTCCTATCATGAGTCAACTGTGGGATTGCAACACACATGTGAACAGTTCATGAAATGGTAGCAGCCCATTCATCTTTTCAGATACTCACATTCTTGCTCTGAACTATACCGCACCTCCAGTACCACATGAACCTTTTCAATTCTTTCTCCTTTCTTAGGTAGAAGATTTAAACACAATAACCACAACAGCATAACACCATAATAATGATAATTAATAAGTTACATGCTGTTGAGAAGGTGAAAGTTTTTTTGCCCTTGTCTCATGACAGCCACAGGTAGAGTTCTTCCTAGGCCAAAGCCACAGGGAAAAGCCTCCTGATTCTCCCCCCCTCTCCCACCCTCCTTCATTAACCGATCCTTCGTCATACAACAGGTTGATTAGACTGAATGCACTGTTCTGAGCTCAGCTGGACATCATTTGGTCACCTCCTGCAGTATAAAATTTTTGAAGAAGGTCTACCATATTCATTGCCTCCAAGACTCGTAAGAGGTTATTTCTGTCAGGGTTTGACCACGTCAGCAGTGCCTGCTTGCAGCCCAGAAGGGCAACTGCATCCTGGGCTGTGTCCACAGAGGAATGGCCAGCAGGTTGAGGGAGGTGACTGTCCCCCTCTGCTCTGCGCTTGTGAAGCCCCACCTGGAGTGCTGCGTTCAGGTGTGGGGCTGCAAGGAGGATGTCGGGCTGATAGGTCCAGAGGACAGGAAGATGCTCAGAGGGCTGGAGCACCTCTCCTGTGAAGAAAGGCTGAGAGAGCTGGGGATGTTTAACTGGGAGAAGAGAAAGGTCTGGGAAGACCTCAATGCAGCCTTTCAATACTTAAAGGGGGCTTAAAAAAAAAAAAAAAGGAGATTGATTTTTCACTCAGGCAGACAATGGCAGGAAAAGGGGGAATGAGCTTTAAACTAAAAGAGGGTAGGTTTAATTTAGATATAAGGAAGAAATCCTTCACTCAGAGGGTGGTGAGGCCCTAGCACAGGCTGCCCAGAGAAGCTGTGGATGCCCCATCCCTGGAGGTTCTCAAGGCCAGGCTGGATGGGGCTTTGGGCAGCCTGGGCTGCTGGGAGGTGTCCCTGCCCATGGCAGGGAGAGTTGAAATGAGATGGTCTCTAAGGTCACTTTCAACCCAAGCTATTGTATGAGTCTAAGCTACAGTACTGTACAAGACTACGACAAATACAGCGCTGCTTTGCAATAATCTACTTGTGCATTAAATAATTAATAATGTATTTGTGTATTATAGAGATTATATAGTACTAGTAACGTTTTTACACTGGATCATAAATTATTTAAAATAAAGAGTTTCATCAAAAATTTTCACGTTTACTGCACTCCTGATATACAGTCTCCTTTACATGACAGTATATGAATCAGTCCTGCCTCTCACAATAAAAACCAGGCTTTGCATGTTCTCAACTCAAGACCAGACTCATGCTATGGGATGTCAAGGCACTCTGACCAGTGTTCCTTCCCCCAGTCCACCACCCATCTCAGTCCTGGCTGCAAACCCACTAAAATGAAGAAGACAAAAGGAAGATACCTGTATTTTTCAGTATCTCTTGTCAGAGTCTTAACTTACCATACCACCATCTAGAGCTGAAAAGAGATGAAAAAGCTGCTGGTAACACAGAAGGTATTAATATTGCAGTTTGAAGTCTACAAAGATGTCTTTAAACTTCCCTGGAAACATCACTAAACATGAGAATCCCTAGAAGGAGAATCTGATGGTAATTTAGGATTGCTTTGCGTTCTCTGAATAGCACAAGGGGAGCACGAGTGAACAGAACAAATTGCCCTCAGGTTATGATTGTGATCTGTTGACATTTTTAAGGCAAAGCACTCAGACCATTTTCTCAAAAAGCTGGACAATACTTACCCCTGTACTATGAAATAATTTGACTTTTCATTTCTTCCTTCAACAGAAGAAACCTGGGATGTTTTGTATTATTGTATCTTTTCACAAAAAAATGCCTACAACTTGTTGCTTAATGTGATTAACATGCTAACTTTGTGCAGTACATATAAACAGTTAAGGAGATGTTTAACTACAGTTATCAGAATCTCAGCATTTCATGTAAAAGACAGGGAATATAAAAAAACAATGTACCAAAGTAAAACCAAGTGAATGATACGTTACTAAGTGTATATACGCTTTCAATTCACCTATGAACATCCTCTTTATTTTCCTCAATTTTATACTATTTTTCTACAGCATATTGCTTTTAATATTTACTTTGCTGCTTGGAATTTTGTAATCTTTAATTTTAAACACTTACAGGAAATGAATTGGAACCAAAATGTTTACTTGTTTCGTACTCTAACAGGTAATGAAGACACACACACACACACACACACAAAAGAGATGCGCTGCTGCCAGATTTTATTAGATGATGTACATAACTAAATTTCCATACTGCATGGAAGAGAAAAATATTTGTTTTCCCCACCTTCTTATCCACAGTGTCTTTGAACCAGAAAACACGTGCTGACTACGCTAGTGGTGCCAAGTTGAAGATGAGACAGCAATATAATGTTTCTCCCTTACAAGAACTTAGCTATGGGGACAATGATGATTATCTTGTAAATATGTAGTCCATGGAAACAAATATGTAGCCTGGGAAACAAAATACTAAGTTAATTATTAACAATACACAGCAAATGAGAAGCTTTAGGCATCTGAGAATTTGACTCACTACATTTCAAAGCAGTATATGGTGTACCTGGGTGAACAATCAGAAAAAGCTGGGAAATTGCGTGTCTGGAATCCTGCCTCTCCCCTGAACATATCATGAAATCCTTTATTTGATGGGAATTCACAGACCAAAACATCTGAGCTACTATGCCAAAGCCTGAGGCGCTTACAGATATAGCTGCACTACAGCTGCACACTTGCTTACCAGCTCTCACGAGGATTTGTAAGGCTGACTTTTAACAGCCTTCAAGCCTTGAGTTCTGCTGAGCATGAAGGTCTGAGGCAGAACTGCCACCCAGGCCTGTCCTCCTCTCAGTCAGTGTCTGCAGAACTGACGTGGCTGCAATGGGGCTCAACAACACTTAGCGATGAACTGTCAATGAACAGCTCTTGGCTCCTGATTTTCCATCTCAACACGTTCCTTCTGGCCTGAAGATGTGCCCTGGAGGAAGAGGCAGGGCTGATGTCTACAGGGACAGCCTCCATTCTCAAGGAAGTTGTGGTGTCAGGTCCAGAATAAGAAGTAATGGTAAGGAGAACTCTCCCCAGATCCTATATATTAGCGCTGACAGTGCTTTCTTTGGATAAACTGGCTCACTCTTTCAGTATGGCTGGAGGAGGAAGCAACACTGATACTTTATAAAATAATTTTTTTAAAAAAAAGTAATTGCTAGACCGGTAAAAAGAGCATTGGATGGGACCTGGCAGCTGACAGTGACCTGACAATCCTGGCAGCTGTGACCGAACCTCTCAGTACAAGACTGCAGTTGGCAGTTAATTTTTCCTCTGTCTTGCATTCTTACCCCAACATAAATGGCACCGATTCAGAGAGAAGGCAGAGAACCCTTCATCTCCAAAACCACACTGGGTTGCTTGTTCATGCACACACACACACACTTTGGAAGCTGGAGACTTGAAATGCTTTAGGTGAAGAAGACAAACTACTCTCTCCCTGGTACACAGACACCTTAGGTACGCTGGGCTCACTCCCTCTTCTGGTTCCTTGACCACTTTTTATGGTTCTGACTACACTTCCTCCCTCACCTCTGTCCTTGGCCCTCCTCCACCAGCTGCAGGACCTCCTTTTAAACCACCTCCTGGCCCTGGTGAAGCTAGCCAGCCATGCCACCACCATCAGGAAAGTCCTTTGAGGATTCAGATTCTGGCAGCTGTGGGCCTGCTCCCACTCCCTCACCTGCTGCGTCCACCCTCTCACTCACTGAGCAGAGCGACCTCCACCTCCCTGGTGCCATCAGGGAGTGGTGGCCACTACCCGGAGTGCTTCGCGTGGTGTCTCCGTGATCCATTTCTGAGCCTTTGACCCTCACACTCCTTCCATTTTTTCCTATGTGTCTTTTACTCTTGTCACCTTCTAGGAGATCCTTTTGATCCTAGGAGATCCTTCTAGAAGATGCAATGCTTTTGCTACCAAGAAGAGGAGAAAGACCCCAGGCAGCAGCTGTGTGTTCTCATAACTAAGATGTGTTCCAGTATGTAAAAAAATGTGGATGTCCATGATCTGTCAAGTACCACGTATTTAACCACAGATTTCTGTGAATTGTTTAATTTACAAGATGTACACAGGTTTGTTTTTGAAGTGTAAGCCATGTAAGCCATATATGCAAGAAGAATAATTACTCTTCCTCAGGACAGTCATAAAATTGTGTTAATGTTAAATACGATACTAAATGTATTTTAAAATGTGTATACATATATATACACTGAAAAATACCCTTGATGAAGCATTACCATAATTTATAGTCTAACACCGTGTCTCTGGATGACTGAACAGAAAACTTATGTGGAACCAGTCAGACTGACAGAGCAGTTGGATATGTGTCCTTTTGCATTTGGCGAAGTATGTTTTTTACTTGATTAAATTAATTGTGATAATTTCTGTACAGTATTTCAGAGCTATTCAATTAATTTTATCTGGCTTCTATTTCACAAAAAAAAAAAAAAAAAAAAAAAAAAAGTATAAAATGAGAAAGTTCTGGAGCCCATAGCACAAGAAGCAAAGTTAGAAATAAAGAGCTAACACTAAATCAAATTTAAATGGCAAGCATTTATACTCAACTTTTTTTTTTTCTTTTTCCTGTAGCTATTCTTTAAAAAATCAAAATCAACCATTTTATTAGATAGCTAAATATCGGACAAGTATTGCTTACTATTTTTAAGGAACTAGTGTTCTTATTTAGGCAGAAAGCCTAAATTAACATTCTGGAAAATGATGATTTTATTTCATTTCAGTGGTTTGACTGCAACAGCTGCTCTTGAGAGCCATAAGGGAAGAAAAGGTAGACAGTTCTGGTTATTATTAGGCTAACATAAATGTAGAAGAGATTTAAGTGAAATTTGAATACTCTGAAATCCTTTATTTATGTATCCCCTTTCAGAGAATGACAATTGTTTTATAACTGCATATTTTCTGAGAATTTTGGTGAGATTATATTTAGCATTTTCTCTTTTCAGATCATGTTATCTTTGTAAGGTGCAGAAACGTGGATGGCATTACCACTTTTACTTAAAGCAAACAATGAAGGCATGCAAAAAATTAAGTTTGTGCCTGACAGCAATATACTGATAATTCATATCTTTGGAAATGAAACAATGTGAAGCTCATTTTTGGCAAACCACATTAAACTGGTTGCAGTGACCCATCCTAATGACAAATTTACCCTGTGAAAAGTTCCTCTGCTGTTAAGGTACAGAAAGATAAGCAAATACTGCTGCAGGTTTGGAGACATATTTTAAAAAGGTTTCAATTTGTATTTCAACAAATTTATTTTACTAGCTTCAAGTGAAGTCTTAGCCTTCACAGACTCGGGATGTGGTAATTTGAATTTCATTAGTCTTGTTACTTCATCTGATTTTTTAAGAAAAAAAAATGTGTTTTATTCTGAGAAGCACTGTTCCTCCTACCAACAACCATTGTAGGTAGATGAAATAACTTTTTTTTTTGTTTGTGTTTAATGTAGACACTACATCTGAACTACAAAGAGAAAGAAAGGGATAGCACTTCTCTATCACACTATTTGAATAACAATTTCTTTCCTATATACAAATCTTCTCCCAAGCTAGGTGGAAGGAACAGCCTTTGCCTAAATGATAAATATATAAATAATTCTATAAACAAATATTAATTCAGTAGCAACTTCTGTTTTCTTTAGAAGTTACATCATCGTTAAATATTTCCATGCATTACACTGCCAAAATAACCACCAAACTCATTGTAACAAGGACACACCAACCTCCTTTCGACAACTTATGCAAAACCTGGTTGCATCTAACAGTCAGATTTGTAAGAGGTAAGTAGCATTTGTCTCACATACCTTTCCTCAGAATATTCTGAATTTCATTGTAGTTATCATTAACAGGTTAATTATCGTCAGCATGTAAAACAATAGGCACGCAACACGAGGTGGGGCACTAGGTGGGATCTAGACAGCAAGGAACTTGTCAGAGAATAGCAGCAACAGCCTTTGCATTCCCATCTCTCTGTACACGCTAGCTCCCAGAAAGATGAAGGTATGATTATTTCACGTTTCCTGGTCAGCAACAGACTTACAGTACGGTAGCTGCCTAAAACACGTCAGCTACATTCTGCCCTAAAGTACCTCTGTCTCTCCACTGATTTCGCAGGAAACCTAAGGGGCTTTGATCAGAATCTGAACTCAGATGAGACAGACCTGGGCACGTCTCATTTCCTGTCAGAGACTTTATAAAATCTTCTCATTGCCTACTGGCAGCCTCCTAAGCCCAGTGTTACTTTTTGAAATACTCCTTCCAGATACTCAACTTTTAGTACAAGCTCAATTTCACATTTGTAAATACACTGACTCAAAGGTTTATGTAACTGAAGACTATTTTAGCAATGCAAAGGGTAAAGTCTTTCTAATGAAAACTGAGAAACTGCAGATGAAGCAGTAAGCGTTAAAAATGCTTTCACGATCTATACATTTTGTCCCTGGGATTTTCTGCTATTTCCCTATCTAGATGCTTGACTTCTGAATTAAGTCTTATAAAGAAAGATTAAATATAGAATTAGAATTTAAGGGAACACAACTTCTGATTGTGTTTCAGCTACAAGCTTTTCATGTGACCAAGTGACATTAACCTCTTTGGAAAAAGGCTTGGTGATAGGTCAAAGTAATTTTTAACCTCACAGGAAAAAAATGTACATTTTATCTGTGATATTCTTTAAGGAATCTTCCAAACAAATCAATTAGTCTTTTAAATCTTGTCTAGAAGGTAATGTACAAACACAGTCCAAACATTTTTCTGAAAACAAGATCTTTCTTGGCAGAGACCATTTACATAAAGAATAAATAAAATTAATTAATTAATTATTGCTTCAGTTCTTTGATTTGCCTTGCATTTGACTGAAAGAAGAATCAGCAGAATACAACAGAAGTGATGCTGGCATGATGCAGGAAACTGAGATAGTAGCAGTAATATTTGGTCTGTTAATAATGCTTTTTAGCCCGTGTGTTTTAATTAGGCATTCATTTATTATAAACAATAATTCCTACTTAATCTTAATGAAAAATAAACTTCCAGAGATAGTACTGGAATCTCACCTGTCAGTACTGCATTGTCAGACGGTCAAAATAAACAAAAATGCCTTTCTTTTCTAACTTCACCTGAAAACACATGGCAGAAGTAGAATATAGCTGGAGATGGAAAGCACTTATTAGCTGATCTAGTTTGTTTCCATGACAATGAAGGATCTTTCCCACGGTACATTTTCTAGAGATTTCTTAATCTGATTTCTGATGGTTTTCTGTTTGCTTGTTTGTGTTTGTTTCATTTTTAAGGCTTATGCAATGCCATTTGCTAGGTGATTCATTTTACAATGGGGAATATTAAGAAATTTGAATGGACATTTAGTCTAGCCTTATATTGATATCATCATTCTTCAGGATTTTTTTAAAATCTCCTAAATGAATCTCTTTCATCCTTGCTGTTTAAGTAATTAATACATACATATGCTGCTAAGCTGTCTTCTTTCAACAATAATTAAACCAACCTGGGCATATTTCCATTTCTCTTTGCTATTCTATCTCATTTGTGGTGGTGGATTTGTGTTGTTGTTTTTTTTCATCTTCTTTTATTTCTTTTCTGAAATGTAGATTTGCTAAAAACATATTTCCAGAAATATGCTCAGTGATTCCAGTATATCAGAGTCTTATAGGACAGGATGTTCCATCCAAATTCACAAATACTCAAAAACTAAGATGGCATTTAATAGTTTATGAGTAGGCTGTAACCTGCAAGTCATGATTAGCCTCAACAGACACCTATGGGCTTTATATGGAAAACATTAAATTTGCGTTCTGCAAAAGGTGTTTATCTACAGCTCATTGCTTATTTCTAACAGTCTATATCATCATCTCAGTTCCTGAGTGATGCACAATGAACTTACGTTCCTAACTAGGAGTTCACATGTGAAGCTCCTGTCTCACAATAACTCAACTAGAACCCCAAACTATCATCTCCGAATAAAAAAAAAAAAAAGATGGTTTAGAGAAGAAATGCAAGGATGTTTGGGAGAAATACTGTAAGAACTTTTCATGGCAAAGTACAAAGCTATTTTATTATATTAGATTTACTGAGTGAAAAGACAGACATAGATATTGTAATCCTCTTTAACAAATAAATTGATTCTGTATATATCACTTAAAGGAATTATGCCAGCAATATAAAAACAATCTTTGTTGACTAATCAAGATCAATATGAAGATTCATGGAAAGTAATCTTTTAGTTAGCAAGTTTTAGTCTTTTAGTTAGCAGATTGCAGAGCTACAAAGAAAGTGAAAAAAGAAATAAAAGAAGCTGTACTAGTGCCTTACTCATTGTACTGTTTGTACAGATCTCAAAAAAATGAGACTTGCTATGTAAATATTTAAAATACTATTTTACTGGACTAGAACTCAAAAGCTAAAAGATCATTTCAAGACAGTTGTAAGCTTTACTGAGAGAACATCTAGAATACCTGAAATTTTTCTTTTCCTTTATACAATAAGCAAAGTTAAATTTTCTGCTTCAAATGGAAAAAAAAAAAATAGATTTTAGCATTAACTGTGGAACCAGTAATAATCCACAATAATACACCAATACTTTTATGAATGTAGTATCATTCCTGGTTAAGCATTCAAACCATCTTATTTATTATACATGATTATATACCACAAATAGAATGCAGCAGCCCTGCAGCAGAAAGTGCAGCTAATCAGCACAGAGTATATCATAGACAGAAAATATAATCAGGCGAAATGGAGGGCAGGCTTTCACTGCAGAGTTAATACATACTTGCTGCGATATTGACAGTATCCTTCCTCACAACCGCTCTCATAAACCTCTTCTTCCAATTCAGTAATGTTTCTAAATTGGACTTCCCAACATGTTTTGAGTACAGGTGAAGCCTGTGGTCTACATCCAAAGGACCCTACTAGGAATGCATCAGTTTCATGCTGGCATTAGTCAATCTGCAATCAGTATGAAGTGCATTAACATTAATCATTATAGTACTTTCTTATATATTTTTTCAGGGTATTCAGTTCAGTCTTGATGAAACACACACTAAAAATATAGTGCATCACGTGATTAAGCACAAAACATGTCACAATAACAGAAAATAAAATTTTCTTTCTAGATCTGCACAGTACATAGACTAATCTAGCACACCAATAACAGCAAAGCTTAGTTCAGAAATCTGAAATTAATATATTGGCCTGAAAACATTACCTTTTCTTGGTTTTAATTATATAACTTATAGTAATGTGTTCTATTCTGGGAAAAAAAAAAAAAAAAAAAGCCACCAATTTTACTAGTGCAAAACCATTTGAAAAACTAAAGCAAAGATAAATCATCTGGTTTTAGGTGTTGATATGGATAGGGAAAGATGCTAAATGTTTACCGAAGTGCTTTTGTTTTGAAATAGAACAAAATTTATCCCCCCATAGAGTATTACGTAGGGAAAAAAATGAAAGTTTCTGAAATGTGTTATTTAGATACATGGAGATAACAAAAAAATTAGCAACTACTCTATGGTCATAGCTTAAACTTTGCATTACGTGTCGAATGCCTGATGCATGATTGAAAGGGTATTCTATTATTTTGCAGCATTTTCTTATCATGGGAGAGAACTGAAACAGGGAAGGAAAAAATACAGATAGGCAAGGGACAGAAATAACACACTGCAATGAGTAGGTCTATATGATAAACTGTTTCCTATCTTATCGCCACACTGTCACACTCCTCAGAGTTCAGTGTACTTTTTCCACACATTTTCTTGGCAATTACAATGAACTAACATTATTTTCTTGAGAAAAAATGTATCATGCACTAACACATCGCTCCAAATTTGAAAATGTTATAATGAAACTCCCAGAATTGAAGTGGAGCTGATGTATTGCCAAAGACCTACTTAAGAAAAACATTTTTTTCTTCTTTTTACTTAGCTCATCTTCAGCTGAAGCAACGGTAGATCTAAAATTCATTCCAAATCTGACCTAAACTGTTGTTTTGATATCCACTTTCTCCAATCAAAGGTGAATATATGCAGCAGATTTTCTATGTATGACACAAGAACAGTTTAGATATCACTTATATGTAACCAAAATGAAATTCTGATTAATGTACCCTGCATAGCTTCAGTAGAAAAGTAATTATTGAAACAGCATTTAAACACTAATGATTATTCAAAAGGTTTCCCAATTAAAGGTTAGTAGGAAATGTTCACATTTCTCAGCTGCATTTATTTCTATATTTATCTGTGAACTCTAAAATACAGACATATTCGTAATGGATTACACCAACAGACCGGAATCCAGAACAGACCCCACTGCATTCGTTCCATGGAACTGCAATACAACCCACCAAAATCCAGATCCACAGGTTCTTCCCCAGTTTACCATCAGCAATAGCCACTGTAAATTAGTGATTTTTTTTGTGATTCACAGGAGGAGAAGGTATTTCTGTATACCAGTGCAATTTTATAAACAGAACCTCTGAGTAGTATGTACAGTTACGCAGCTTTTTAGAGTCTCCATTACGCTTAGCAAGTATTATCAAACACACTGCCCAACATCATCACACTTATTTCCCTGCAAATACAAAAACATTTGCTTCATATGTATATAAATATATGCTTGCTGAATTGTATTTAATTTATTTATATGTATGTAAATTTGTACATTTATATGTGTATTTATTTGTATGTATATAAATATATGCTTGAGAAATTGAGAAATTATGTTCAATTCTTAAATTAATTGAAAACACTCTGAAAGACCCATCCCAAGATGAAAAATCACTGTGGTGAGGATACAGCAGCTGTGTAGCTGACTATCTAAGGAAAAAATGTAGTTAGCAATACCATGCAATTTGCAGCTGGTATGACTGAGGGCATCCTCAGTGCAAGTGAAGGGTGTGCCACAAAATCCTTGTGCATCTCTAAGATATTCAAGCTATTCTGTCACATGGCCTGAAATCTAAAGGTGAACCCAAATTCCCAGAAAAGAGAATGAAAATTTCTTTGATCTCTCATTTGTGTATACGCGCACACCCAGCATCATGCTTTGTGGAAAATTATAAATTAAACTTCAGTCTGCCCATGACATATTGAATAGGAAATATATACTAGAAAACTCCAGCAGAGAAGTTCGTATTATTCTCCTGGCACTGCAAAAGAAATGTTGACAGTGGCAGGTGCAGAATTCAGACCCCTGCACCCCCCAGTTCTTTGACCGAATGATGCTGACATCTTCTTCTCATGCTGTAGTCTAAAATAAGAGATTTGAAATACCATTGCAGGTACTCCTTATACCCTGTGATTGTGCTTTGTACTGTGAATGAGCATACTTTGCCATTAACGATCTACACTCATCACAAGCTTTTCTGCACGTAAATTATTTGAATTGCTGTGGTTTTAAAACCATAATTCTTGTTGCATTTTAAATTCTTTTCTGTCCTCCCTGACACTTTTCCAAAACTTTCAGAACTGTAACAGTTAGATGAAGTAGGTTCTATTGGAAAAGTTCTTGAAAATAGGGCATTAGAGGCATTTATTATAGGTTATTTGAATAATGGTCAGGCACAGTGGTAGAGTCACTGTGATACAGAAGAGCTGTAAAATTTGGGTCTTCTTTAAAAAACACATTTTCATGTAATTTTACAGAGAACAATGCCACCAACAGCAGTGAAAAATGGAAGCTGTCAAGTGAACAGAACGCTGCCTGCCCCTGGGTTCCCAGCATCCGCATAAAATGCACTTGCTGTGAGTGCAATCTGAAGACGCAGGAGCAACACCCTAAAAAATAATACTAGGAAAATCAAGGAATGCAAAGGGCAATATTGGTATATAGAAGAAGAGGGGGTACGTTGGGAGGGGAGATTTTATGCTTGTGGTTTCAGCCAGTTTTCTTTAAGCTATTTTATATTTTTTTATTATGTTTGTATATCTACACTTGCAACTAAATTTTGCAGGACTGAGACAAGAAATCAGTAATTTGAGTGTATTTCATCTTGAAATTCTGAAGCCATCTTCTAATAGTGTTATAATCATCACATTCTTAAAACACTTCAAAAATAGTATTTTGATAGCATTACATGGAAAAAAAAATATTCAAATTTGTATCAATTTTTCTCATTTGTCATTTATTTAATAATGCAATATTTTTCACTTACAAATACACATAGATAATGCACACTAAGAGGCCCCCTCTTTGGTGCATAATAGTTAAACCACACACTAAACTTCTTTGGTTCAGAGTATTTCTTAGCAACTTCATATATTACTTTACAGATTTAGATTTCTGAGATTTAATTGAGATTTAATTAATTTTGATTTTTTAGGTTTAATTGCATTTCCTTGCCTGTCAGCTTAGTCTTGTGCACCTTTTAACAAGTAAAGGTTATTGTTCAGATTATAACATTAATGGCTGTTACAATCTAAAAGGCATGAACTAAAAACTAAGTTCTTAAAAGTATTAAGTCTCATGATAAAAAAGTATCTTGAATACCAGAAGATAGGACTTGGAAGTGTATCTTCACCAGACAGATAAGTCAAAAGTTGCAAGCAGAATTGGGTGTATTAATCAAGATGTATCTCAACCTTATAAATAAAGACAGTATGCAAATTCACTCTGACTTCAGTAAGATAAATCCAACCCAATTCTTGTTCTAAAATCAGTAAAAGTTTATATTTCAACAACTAAATCTGTAACCCATGCCATACTTAGACAAATTTGGGACAAAATTCTCCAATATGCAAGATTTTTATATCATTTCTCATTCTCACAGTTATTTTTTGTCAGGGTTAAGGGAAAATGGTTTTGCCTCCCTGTTGCAAAGCACAAGCTGAAGTGAAGCCAAGGGCTTGAAATATTTCCAACTTCTGCTTCAAGCCTCCTATCTAAGGGTAGGGCTAAAATGATACCACTAACTCCCATACTCACCTCAGATTTCACAATTTATCAAGGACCGATATTATTTTTTTATTATCCCTTTTATCAGAACCTTATGAAGCACCTGAAGCCCTGCTACCAATCTTTTTGGAACTGTTTCGAAACCTGGTATTTTCTCGAAATAAACCTTCGTTCTACCTTTTCACTGCAAGTGTGAACTCCTGGGGGATCTAAAGGGATGCTCTGCCCATAGTTAGCAGACGGAAGGTTAGCCCTGTCTCAGTGGTAAGGCAGGAAGAGCTGCAAGACTGCTCTCTTCCATCCTCGTTTATCCAGACCACACATCCAAAGTTTCCAATTTTATTGTGATATTCTGTGCATCTCTCAGCTGAGACCGTATTCAAGAGGTTTAAATAAGATTGGTCACCCTTCTAATTCTCTTCCTGCCCAGAACCACACTGTGCCAAGATCAAAAACAGAAAAAAACACTTCAAGAAGCGGATCAGGAAGAGGGCCCACACCAGAGAAGCGGCCTACCTCCTCCTTGCCGCTGCCAGGAGTCAGAAGAGGCCACAGAAGTGCCTCTACTGGCGAACACAAGGACGTATCTTAGTTGTAATCAGGAGAAGTTTGCTTTTTGAAGCACCATGTTTCCACAGTTCATTGTAAGTACTATTCCCGACACGGTAAATGAATGTTGCCATTAGTAGGCATGCTGGGCCATGAATGCGCAGGTGATTTAACTCACTGGTTGGCCTAGAAGGAAAAGAGCTAAAACAATAAAGAAAGGAGTGAAAACAAAAGGCGAGGGCCTCAATGAATGCTCTTCTGACACACTTAGTATTGAGCAATGGAGGCCTGGTGTAGACTCTTACCAGGGATTTTTGGCCATACAGGTGGGAAAGTGGAAATGTTTATGAATATGCATCTGAGCAGCTACAGCATATGGTCTGGCACATTGCCTTTGCCTCATACCAGAACGCCCAAGGAACACAAGGCGCTGTGGAACGGACTCACAAACCACCCAGGGCACTTCTACAGTGACAACACCCAAAGAAGGGTAAGATGGCTAGCTGGGGCTAGTTAGTGGCAGTCACCACAGCTCAGTCTACCACCAAATCACAGAATCACAGAATCACAGAATTTCTAGGTTGGAAGAGACCTCAGGATCATCAAGTCCAACCTCTGACCTAACACTAACAGTCCCCACTAAACCATATCCCTAAGCTCTACATCTAAACGTCTTTTAAAGACCTCCAGGGATGGTGACTCCACCACTTCCCTGGGCAGCCCGTTCCAATGTCTAACAACCCTTTCGGTAAAGAAGTTCTTCCTAACATCCAACCTAAAACTCCCCTGGCGCAACTTAAGCCCATTCCCCCTCGTCCTGTCACCAGGCACGTGGGAGAACAGACCAACCCCCACCTCGCTACAGCCTCCCTTCAGGTACCTGTAGAGAGCGATAAGGTCACCCCTGAGCCTCCTTTTCTCCAGGCTGAACAAGCCCAGCTCCCTCAGCCGCTCCTCGTAAGACTTGTTCTCCAGGCCCCTCACCAGCTTCGTAGCCCTTCTCTGGATCCCATAAAGGTCCATGGCTAAATTTTGATTTCTAGATGTCTGTTGGAACATGCACTTTTCATAAACCACTGGGCTCTTTAAACAGATCTCTTAAAATGTTTCAAGTCGTGCAGACAAAATCACTAGTCATTTTTTAATATCATGGCATCTCTCTTTTCTTCTGGAAAAAGACGGTAATACCCACATCTCATGAGGATGGTGTTAGGAATTACAGGAATTATCTGAGTTAGTCAAGAACAGAAAGGGATTCTTCTCATATGTTCTGATCAAAAATGTTGTACTCAATAACTCAAATATAGCTTAGATTTCTACTGCTCTCATGCTGGTTAATATATATATACATATATATATATATATATTTATCAAGTTTTAAGGCATGTTTAATTGGTTCTAAGTTTAGGGTGATTTAAATTCAAAAATTTAACATACCAACTGGATTGTGGTCAATTGTCCACATTTGACCTCTCCTCTTTTTCCTTCCTGGTGGGAAGTTGCAACCACGTGCCAGGTAGGATATTATTAGCATCCTCATGTAACAGTAGCTGATGCACAAAGAGAATAGAGAGAAACCTGTTACGGCTGCAAATATCCCCAGCTCTGTGAGTCTCACAGAGGAAGCATATGTCACTTTATTAAATCTGCAGCAACTGAGGTGGAAGTAACAGAAGGTAGCTCTCTCCAGAGCTGGAAGAGATAGGAAGGGAGATGGTTCTCTAAGGAAATCTCTCTCTTACTTTTCTCTCTCTGACGGGTTTTTTCCCCAGAAAAAGGGATTTAAAAAACCAGCCAAAAAAAAAAAAAAAAAAAAAAAAAAGAATCAACAGCTGCCAAGATGCAATACAGAACTTCTTCCCAAAAAGAAATAGCTTCAGGGCATGTTCAGTTTCTTCTTGCATGGGAAACAGAAAAATGAGGAGGAAACTAATATACTTGTGCTGCTTGCCCCACATTCTCCCAGAGTAGCAAATCAAGGGCCAAAGGATGGATGGTGTTCAATATACTTGTTCACAACTCAAAGAGGACGTGGTGTGCTCTGTGAGGACGCAGGGCAAAGGCGCAAAAAGTCCAAATGTGGTCACTAATTTCATCACTGAGTTCCCTCACCTCTGCTGTCTGCTCCACTTCATTGGGTTGTTGTGGTAGTGGGCTTTTTTGTAATCCAGAAGCTTGAAATTTTTAAACGAGTTACAGGAAGAAGAGGAAGTTAAAAAGTTCTCCTTATTCTGACAGCTGCTTTCCATGGGATACTAGGAAATAAAGCTGTAAGAGTTTCTCTCTGCCTTTTATATACAACCTGTTGTCTTTGTCTTATATACAACCTCTTTTCCCCTTGTGTTTATAGAAGTTTATATATATTCATAGGCATTCACCTCAAAATGGTTCACGACTCCAATTTTAGGTGAAAAAAGATAGATGGTCACATGACATGGCTAACCTCTCTGAAGTAATGCAGAGATGTAGGGCTGGTGTTAGCTTAGTTTTGGAATCCTGATCGTGCCTGATTTAACACACAGTTAAGAACTGGGGAAAAATAGCTTTACTATGCCTTTGACTCATCAAGGAAAAAAGTATCTAGAGGAGGAATACAAATAAATGTTCTGGATTTTTTTCTAGCATCACATGGCTTTTCAACTGATGAAGCACATCAGCTGAAAAATTCAGGAAATGGTTTAAGATGGGTTTGTATGTATCTAGTAGGGAAGTGAAAATCCCAACAAACAACATTGTTAAAGGCAGCTATGGACAAGCTCCGTTCTGAATGGGAGGGAGGCAGTTTCAGTTATTACTCGGTACCGTATGTCAGAATATGGACAACAGACTCAGTTCTAATGTCATTGCTGTGTTTTTATCCTTGACTCTTGGACTAGAAATACGTGTAAAAGCAACATACCCGTAAAATTATTGCAAACCCCATGCTTTGTTGAACCTATACAGAGTCAGGAAAATTAAAAAATCTGTTCTGCAGAAGTATCTCCACAAAATCATTTCCCAACAGGGAACAGAAAATGATCTTTTTCCTTCAATGTCAAAGTAATCATTAATTGCACCATGATGAATAACCAATGTCTGTGCCAGTAATTCTTGACATCATGTGATGGCTTAACTATAAAATGGAGCATTAGTAAATAGCTCATAGGTATATTCAAGAAATAAAACAGAAAATTAAATAATGAAAATAAATAATATTTTTCCACTAAGATGTTATTTTCTGTGTAAATATCTGGTTTCATAAATGGGATAATATATTAGTTATTTTAGTAACCTTTTGAAAATCAGCAAACTTATATAAAAGATGCTTACTAAGGAGTTCAAAAAGTGTAAATGCTTAAGACTCTCTAAAAATAATGGGTTTAAATTTAATGAAATAAAATATAGTCTACTTTTTTAAACTAGGTGTGTCTAATGTCTAAACATGGACCATTCCAGAGCCTCTGCTGTACATAGAATTTGTGGTGAGAACAACCTTGGTACTTGGGGCAGAATATAAGTTATCTTATGCCCCTGTGTGGCCAACCTATACAACAAACTCACCTTCACAAAGCTGTAACAAAAAATAAATAAATAAATAAATAAATAAAATTAACATGCTGTGGGGACAAACTAGGTTTAGGTAAATCCCCTGCTTTCCATTCTCAGAAAAACCCTGCTAATACATACTGCAATGGTAAAATTAGACTGATACTCCTCTGTGCCATTTGTATCAATTTTAGCCACAAAAGATACTCGCCATAATGCAGTGATGTGTTAATCTGAATATTGCCCAAAGCAACTGTGACTTCTCAAAGTGTGCTGCTACAAATAAAGCATCTGACAGCACAGTATTTGTTCCCTGAACTCTAAATGAAGAATGACGATCAGAATATCCAACATATCTGATAATTAAAGGCTTTTAAAGACATTCAGAAACTTTATCTAATTGTCCTTACTCATGTGGATGACAGTTAACGTCATCAGAAAGAAATTAGAGTTCAAAAATCTGGAGCTCCTTTAGATGCTGCTGTGCAATTTGGATGTAATGTAAGCACTTGGTATGCTTTCAGAATCAAGAGAAAACTCTCCCGATTTCTTTCCCTAGCCTTTCCTTTCCCAGACACATGAAGACTTTACTCCCCACACTAGTTGTTTACCAAATGCCCAGAATACAAAACAATTCTACTGGCTTCTTATCTTTAGGTAATTCTAATAATTTGCCAACAAAAGCAACCTATTGCAGGGGAAATAGCACTGCATGCACAGGGTACGTGGAACACGATTTTGAAGTGAACTCCTAGCACGTACTGCTTCAGCTGGCCAGAGCTGGTAATGTGGGACAGGAGACGTGCAGGACCAGGAGGAAGATCCCGTAAAGCTCGCCCTTTTACACCCACAACAGCATCTTACTAAAAACCGAACTGCAATGTTCCTCCGGCTGAAGCTGTTAGCAGAGGCTAGCTAACGCCATTTCAATGGTAAAATCAATCTAACTCATGAGGAGTTGTGTCATTTGGGTCCTCTCACACCAGCTACTGTAACACAAAAAGCATGCAATGAAAAGCCAACTCATGTAAGGTTTCTATGTAAAATGACACAAAAGCAGTTTAATATATATTCCTGCTAATATTTGCTATAATACCAGAATGCCAAGGACACAATAACTGGCTTTCCAAAAACAAAATCACAGCATACCTAAACTTCGGAAGAACTCTTAATGCAGATCATGTGAAAATTAACAGGAATGTATTTTCAGTTATGGTTATATGCATACTACCTATTTCCCTATGACTTTTTTAGTATTTTATTACCTGCTGTGCTATTAGTATGGGTAAGCCTGTTTTCTCCACATTATTGCTTTGTATACCAGCAGTTAATCACTTTGTGCTTAACGTCAGCTGTTATCTTTCTGGACTCTGACTTCTACTTTTTAGATATAAAAAGAGACTGAAAATAAAACTGAAAAAGCACAAAATGCATCTCTTCATAGTCTGAATTTTAACTTCAAAGCTCGAAGAGACAGACCATGTTATACCTCGGTAAAGCACAATCTTTTACGTGCTGTAGGTATTTTAGTTTTCCTTGCTACAGTTTTGATGCACAACCAGGTTTTAGCAAGTATGTTACTTTAATAATGCAAAACTCAGTGAAAAATCTACCTAAAATATATACTACATTGATAGAATCAGAAAAATTAAAATATAATTTTCAATGAGTAAGACAATAAAAAGGAGTACCCTCCAAAATAAATGTAGGCAAGACTTTTAGTGACTACTCAGTATGTGACTTCTTCAAAGCCCTTTTATGATGACTAAATTTAAAATACCTGATCTGAATTTAGACAGAATCTCTTTACTCTGTAAGTTTAAATAACTTTCAACTAATAAAAAAGTTTAAATAACACAGAAAGCATGACTTGTCTACCATGGTTACTGCTGCATATTGTTAAAAAAATGCACAATGCTTTGCATTGGTACCCAGAAAAACATTAAACAGCTTCTTACAAATGTAGAAATATTCTCATCCTGAACCTGACAGCCCATACGGGGTGGGAGGCTGGGTTTCCAGTAATCCTTTCTTCTTTGCCGTTCTTCTAGAATAAATATAAATCTCAGGCACAACAAATGCAATCAAATATTTCTCTGCTGCCTTTTGATTGGAAACTTCTATCATTTGCAGCTTTTGCATGAGACTTACAACAAAATACACACCTAAAAGCAGTACGCAGGCGTATCTGTACAAAATTAAGAAGAAGCATGCACCTTGATCTGCAAAAAGCAGGCACTTTGATCTGCAAAAACAGATACAGGGAACCAGGAATCGGTTTGTAGATGACTGGAACAGTTGCTAAGGGCTTTGTTGGTTGCTGCAGGCCTGGAACGATGCACTTGGAAATATGCACTGTTTTACAATCACTGTTGATAATACACGAATTATTGCTCCATTTTGGTGAGCTTCAAAGCTCTCACAGCACACTAAAGGGAGGTAAGGAAAATCCCACAGACTACAGATTTCATTTATATCTAAAAGAATCTTGATTCACTAAACTGATCGTGATTACTAAAGCTGCCTCCCCAGTTCTGCATGCCTAAATAGAAATTCACAGCCACGATACGAGAACTCGAAAGCTGTAACATTAAAGAAATATTAAAATATTTATAAAAGAAACATCAGGAGTAAGGGAGAGAATCCTTAGAACAACGCTCTGGGAAATAACAGTTTTCTGAAGTATTAAATACAAATATCATTGCATTGAAGCAAGGATATCCCATTTAAAAGGGATTTCTCCCACAGATACAGAGAAGATTAAAACGCTGGATACAGTCTCTGCAATATTACTTCCACGCTTTTTCCAGAATGTTTCCATCGGTGCACTATCTTTATAAAAAAACTACAGGATTCCTCTTCTCCCCGATCTGCACCCACAGGCTTTTAGATACATTTCTTAATCATTTTTTTCTGTTAATATTTAATAGCAGTTTGAAAAAGTTCTAAACATCAGTATTACGGCATTATCTTTACTGAATGCAACAAAAATGAGTTCTTACAAATTCAGTTTCCTCTCAGAAATAAAACTCAGCAGCCAATTTAATAACCATCTCCCACAAATAAACAACAACTTCTCCCCATCGTCTCTGATTTCCACAAAACAATAGCTGTACATAACAGGATAGCCTACAGAGCTGACCGACCTACTGCAAAGCATCCCCTGATCAGCTGTAATTTGGCTAGTTAAAGCCATTAGTGAAAAGCATCGCACACAGCATCAAAGTCTTCTAAAAATAAGGAACTGCTGTCTGCCTGTGTTGCAAATGGTATGCAGGGCTCCTCATTTACATCCTCCAGCAAATTATATATGGTTAAACAGGCACATCTCTGAGCATTTAATCCTTTCACTGCCACATCCACACAGAAATCATTTTCCCAGACAAATTTGTTTATGATTATTTAATATGCTTTAAGGATTATAGCTAATAATGCGAGCTTCTAATGGCAGCTAATGTATTTGGAAGATACATATCCATCTTTAATATTTTATTCTATCTGTGCTGGCTTTATTTCTGCAGACTGACTTCTCATTCAAATCCTTACATAAAAGCACCAACAGAAGAGAGTCACTGCTACCATAAAAATGTTAATGTTTAGGAGTGTAATTAGAAAGGCATCGCACTGAAAAACATGCAAATAGATTGCTATCAGCACAAGCATAGAAATGGTAAGGGAAACATGCTTCATTTCTACTTACCTAGTATTGTTCAGCGTCTGTCCAAAAAGATCATTTTGTAAAATATTTGGAGGGGAAGAGAAAACCCCATGAAAATGAGATAAAACAGAATTGCAGACCTGGCGCAGTGTCTCAAATTGCATTTTCTCTTTCCTTCCCTTCTATTTTTCTTCACCACCTGTCTTAAAAGTCATCTATTTTGCACACACCATCAAATGCAAACATGCCAATCAAGTTCCATATTTCTCCTGGTCTCTGTAAAAACTGTGCCTAAATGAGCAGGGGCTGATAGTTAATTGTACAGTCATTATTCTTCTAATTCAGTCGTAGAAGATTTAGTACCCGTGCGGCTTTCTCCTGACTGTAGCAAGAATTCTAAACAGCAGTAAGCTTTTTGGGCATTCCCAGCTGAAGTGTGAAGCTGAGCTGCTTTCATGTACTCTACTCATATTTCTCTAAGCCTATTAAAAACACGCAGTGAATAGATGCTGTCGTCAGGAGTTTCAGCACATCTGGCTGCCAGCAATAAAATCTCAGAAGTAATAAAAATGAGGACAAGGCATCCTCACACTGTTACTACTGTCTAAGAGGAGGAGGATTTCTGCATCTTCCCCTCCTCCTTCCCTCCCCTGTAAAAATGACTAACACCAGTGGCCGTGTATGTAAGTCGGGTTTTTTTTAATGTAAAGGCAGCTGAACAGGACGGACAGACCACTCAAAAAACATTTTCACATAATAAATAACATGTAGCTGAGACTGTAATGATAGACCTTTTGTCTCATCGGGAAGGCTATACCGTACCTCACATGAGATAACAGGTTTTTCATTGCAAACATTTAAATGTAGGACCAATTCATGGCTGAAGCAGGCAGTATGCATCTTATACGCTACTGCTCTGATAGGTACTGCACATGCAGCATCGAGGCAATGATTTAGCATTGAAAACTTGAAAAATCACCAAAAGGAATTGTTGCATTCTATATCTATATATAATGTATGTATGTACGTATTACATTTCAAAATTAGAAGCCCTTAGCACCTTTTAAAAGTTCACTGCACAGAATCAACCATGCTAGAACGGAGCCAAATCAGTCACATCTTCAGGTGCTCCATACCTGCCCACTTCCCGGCAAAGCCCCTGTCTTAGGAGCCGGTGCACGTACAGAATAAGAAGTCAAAGAGCAAGAAGCAGAAGCAGACTTTTAACAGAGGACCACAGCAAAATCCTGCAGCAGAATATGCACGGTGAATACTACTGAATGTACAGAAAACAAGTACCCCTGGCTCAAAGCATGTTTTCCTTTTTTCTTTCAATACTTGTGCCAGATTAGAGGATAAGGTTACATAACATTACAGAATATATTCTACCATCAAATTGAAAAACAACAATTAAAAAGATTTGCCTTAGAATATCTTATTTACTATGCGCAGCTTTTACCATCTTAGCACTAATTACAAAATCTCTAAATAAACCAACATAAAATGAGGGCCATTATTAAAGCTCTTCCACTGAAAGCGATTTTAATCCCAGAAGATATGGGGAATAAGCAACCTTCCAGCTAATTAAAGTGTTGTTTTGATGTGCTCTGAATGGAGTACCCATCTATGCTTCTTTGGCCAGAAGGACGGCAGCTACAACTGAAATTTTTAAGGAAAAAAAAAAAAAAGAAAGAAAGAAAACAGGAACAAATTCAACTATAGGCCTCCCTAAAAAGGATCTCAAAGACTTCCAACCCACACCTAAGTTAAACTTGTCAAAAGAGGAACAGAGAAAATACCAACTAATGAAGCTATTCCCAAATATTCCTGTTTTCACATGGAAACTTACAAAGCATTACACAAAATAATTTTTAATATCTATTTATTTTTTTTAATCTACTTAATTTTTAGTATCTACTACATTTATTCCTACAGCATACTGTGCATTATGGAAACATTTGTATTTTGTGGTTAAAAATACTAGGCTACATGTATGGCAAAGTTGGGAACTGCCGAGGTCCTGGAGTAGGGACTAATGAGGACTTATGGCTATCTTGCTGTAACAAAATGAAAACTTTACACTAGGTAACCAGCTTGTCCACATTACTTGGCAATTCATGTTTGTAATACAGGAAATTTTACCTTCACTTAATTCCATCTGAAAGACAGTATATGGAAAATACTACTGCAAGAAACAGAACCATGTTGTTACAAATGATTCCAGTTATTCGAGTAATTATTAGCCTCATATGCACTCATATAACAATATGGAGACAATTCTGACCATGGAGTAGCTACAAGACCAATATTTTATCATATATTTCAACTAGATCAACATTTTGTTGTGTAACTTATGGATAGTTATCAAAGCCAAAATGTTCTTGTAGCTGCAACCAAGGTCTGAATATTTGACTTTCACCTACGTCTTCATTTTCAGATATTTAAGTTTTTCAGTGATTTTTCAGATATGGAAGTTATGAGATGCATTCTTCTTTTGCAAAATTGTTCTAAACCTACTAAGAAATAGGATATATATTTAAAATTTCTCTTTTTTTGATTTTCTTCTGGAGTAAGGAATCAATAGCACTCTGCAAATACCCATGTAAGGATATTGTTTCATGAGAAGACAAAAGTAAAGAGAGACTTTTTAAAGGCATATACTCCATAGATGCAATTAGAAGAAAACTCGTTTATAATGATGCGAGGTTTTTGAGCAACACACATTTTTTGGACATCTGTAATTTTTAATTAAGATGTAAGTTACTGTTGACTGGAAAAGTATTAATTTTTATTTCAAAGAATAAATATGGGACAGAAAAATAAACAGAATTTCTTTCTTTTGCTCTCACAGAGACCCCTTTGGCAAAGGGACAATTCCTTCCCATATTCACTAGGTGGCCTGTATTATTATAATCACTTTGTAAGGTAGGCTTCTTACTAAACCTTCTCATTCCTTACTTACACCTTTACCAAAACGTAATTGTTTGGGCTGAAAAGAATGACGGAAGCAAGAGGCATAACAAGAGCAGGTCGGAGGGGACAGAATAAAGGAGAATGAGCAGAGTGGGTTGTGCCCACTGAAGCACACATCCTTGCAGAACCAGAATAGAGCTGACAATCAAAAGAAGTCTGCGGAACCACAAGTGCAATTTATTTCCTGCACACTAATACTGTTGGAGAACAAAACAGTACAGGTACTAGTTGACTTATTGCAAGCCTGCTAGTGGGTTTTTTTTAAATGTTTCAGCATTTTTTGTATTAGAAAAGTTTCCTGTGGTGAAGGGCAGAGTGATTTAGTCTCCGTTTAAGAAAGAATATCCTCAGCATTCCCTTGTTAAAAGCCTCATGTAAGAGTTCTGGAAAAGGCACCAATTACTTTTACCCAATTTGATATTTAACTGCCGTATACTTGAGGTCTCCTCGTCACTTGTCACTCACTTGTCACCTTCCAATATATATACTGAAAGAAGAAGAGGTCCTATATACAAAAGCTTCCTTTTTCAAACAGTCCTTATTCAGTACTTCAACACGTATAAGGTAAACTAAACACAAGCATTTGTGATTCTGCCATTTCCTAATATCTGAGGGCCTGACTTAAGTAACTCTGATTTTGATTATTATATTTTGTGTTTATACTTGCACATACACATTCCTGCTAATTGTTGTTAAATAGTAATAATATCATTTCTATACAACTTTTACAAATGATTTCATACCAGGAAGATGAAATGCTTTAAAGATATTACATGGAATAGGAATAACAAGTACCAGATACTGTAAGTGACTATTTTGACATGGCTGAAATGGCCCATTTCGAAACAAAAAGGCAAACCTGGGATAGGATCATTGTATCCACTAAGCCAGGCCACGCTGCGATCCATACAGATACCTACTTCTCTAGCCAAAACGAATCTTAATAAACACCCTCCAGCTACAAACAGTTTGGAAGAAAAGTTCTTTCAGAAGGGTCTCAAGTGAGTATGGATATATTTCAACTTATATATTTATATTTCAAATGTAAGATTAAATTTCCTCTTGACCCCAGAATTCAGAAAGCTCATAAGGTAAATCTATTGTACAAAGCAAGTTGACAATATGTACAAATATGTTATCTCAAACACTACTTACAGGCATCGCTTCTTTATTATAGCCACACAGAACATCATTGCATAGAAAGTTGTAGCTTAAGCAAGGTGAAGATGTTCAACCTCATTAAAACTAGACTTCATAAGGAATTTATTATCATTCTGTGATAAAAGATACTATTAAATACAATCTGCAATAAAATCCATTCTTATTTACTGGATATTGCATGAAAGTAGTTTGATGGAATCAAATAAAATAGTGGAGATCAGCCAGTTGGAGTTTGGGAGCTGGAGTAGGTTGTTTATTTTACAGAAAGTCAAACCTCTATTTTTTTCATCTAGACAGTAATAAAACTGGGTAAGTAATAGTACATAAATCCCTGTCACACGTCTATTACATTACTCTCCTATCTGCCCTTAACAAACATTTATCTGAATACTTAAGGTAAAAATTTTTGGATTATTTTAAGTATTCTCATTATGACTGGAAAAAGCACCTGAACAAATACTTTTCAGACAGGTAAGATAACAAGAGTGACCTTGCACGTTGGCTAGTTTTATAACTGTTTATAAAACTACTAATTTGGGGTCAAATTAGCAAACTGATGCTCCAAGATGGGGCATGATTTTAAAGGACTAACTTAAATTTAATTCAGAAGTAAGATGAGCATTTGACTTAGCTACTGTAAATGGAATGTAACCAGACCTTCTTCTGGGGTAAAGCACACAGTCATTTGTATTTCATCACATCAATGTGCAAACATTCAGCTTCACATGAGACATTTTGCAAGTACTATGGCAAAATCTACAACCATAAACTTAAACACATGAGCACAGAAGTCATAGAAGCCAGTATTCTGAATATCTAAGATTGGAAATAGTAAAGAGAGGAAAGCAAATAAAGCCCCAGTCCCAAAATACAAAAGTACCTAAATCCAGGCTGCAGGGAAGCATCAGTCTCTGCTCAAGAATCGCAATAATGAATCCACTCCTTGAGCTGGCATCTGAGCAGACAGTCACAACGCACGTTTCTTTTTATTAAAGGAAGTCTGGTAGTTAGAATGGTGTCTGGGAACATGGAAAACTAAGTCCCAAGTTTCTCTTCTGCCTACCTCAAATATTCCCCAAAAGTCCATATGAACACCCTCTCGGTTAACCCAATGGGAATTTATCATCACTGAGGCAGTTCTGTTTCCCATAAAACTATTAAATATTGAAAGAACTGTTTAATTCACTGAGTTAAACATTCATTGAGAATGGAAAAGTGATACTGATTTTATTCTCTTTTAGTCAGGTCAAAGATCTAAGATGGGAGATACTGAAATTCCAACTAAGAGATCACACCTTGCCACAGAAAATATCCACTAACAAAGTACAGTAATGTAAATAAATGTATGTTCACCTAAATATACAACCATCAAAACTTTTGGGTTTTTCCTGTCTGCATTTTCATCTCAGTATCTTCTGCATTTCCTTATTTCCTTACTTTCATTTCCAAGGCATTCTATCAATATTCATGTAATTCTTTTCAATGACCTTCTTTCCAAAAACAGTTCTTCATCTTCCTCCCATTTCTCCTTTTAATAGCAATCTATATTCTCCTTTTAGTTTAAGTTACAAGTTTTAAACCTATGGATATGAGACTTTGAAATCTGGGTAGTTTGTCTGCTTTTTCTGTCCACATTACTATCCATTGCCACGATTGAAGACACCGGTTAATTTCAGCCAAATTGGGAAAAGGGGCATAAATATTAAAATAGCTAAATTCTAACAATCTGAGTGAAAATCATTAACATCAGAGGAGGAGAAAGACTGAAGTCAGTGTTTGTGGAGTAAAGGCAGGTATTACAGAGCCAATACCCACTCACTTTGGCAGGAGAAATTGGACAGTGAATAGCTACATATTTTTCATGGTAAGTTGGACAGAAGAGTCATGAAATAGGAAATGGTGCTTAAGCTATTGTTAACCTCTACTATATCACAAAGGAAATATGTGAGATACCTTTATAAGCTATCTGGATTCTGGTGCTTGTGGAACCATCTATCTCTGTTATATTTAACCCCCTTATTTCTCAGTTTCCATTGGACTTGCTGCTAAAAGTATCCTATGCACACACCACAGTTTGAGTTTGACTCACCACAGTTTGTTTCCTGTTCCACCAGCAGTAACATTAAATAACAAAGTAATAATAATAATTTATCCTTAAAATTAGTGTTACAAAATAGCTAATCACCACAAACTGTGTAAGTACTTCATTAAATACATCAGAAAATGAAGTTTAAGTGATCTGATTTCAGGCCACAAGTAAGAAATACGTGGCTGCTCCGGGCAAGATGTGTGAACACAAATCCCTTCTCTTACTTTATGTGTTGATGGTGCTAGAACTTTGCTGTTCCCAAGTCTTTTGAGCTACCATTCCCTGTGTAGCTTAGCAGCCGAATGGCGGTGAAATCACTAGTAACATCTGGATCAAGGCCCACGGGGCCTTCACCACTCTGCCTCTAGGGGGTCTCTGGGGCTGGGCACACTGAGGTGCCAGCGGGAGCACCCTGCTTTGGGTTTATGGGGCAAGGCCTTGGTAGCAGGGGGATGCAGGGGTGGCCTTTGCGAGCAGAGCCCAGCAGCTGCCCCGTGTCAGGTCAGAGCCAGCTACAGCTGCTCCAAAAGGGACCCATTGCTGGCCAGAGCACCTAGATGCCCAATAAAATCAGTGAGTGTAGACCATATCAGCCCAAATGGCCAGGTCTTGACAGGAAAGTCTGTATCAGCCTTGCACTTCCTAAGCAGAAAAGTGCCAACTGCCCCTAATTTACATGCTGAAGTTCTGTCTCACCTCCCTACTTCTCACCGTGGTCTAAGTAAAAGACGCAATTAGTCATGATCCACCAATCAGTGTGGCTTCAAAACTTCCCAAAAGATGGCGAGTTTAACATGAGATTTTACCTACAAATTTATTGCAGTTTGGAAAGAATATGCTTTGCAAACAGGAAGCTGAGATTTTACCTTATTTTGACCAACCGGGGCTTACTTAAAATCTATGAAAGGAAAAAATGAAGGCTTGTGAAACCTGCATGTTTAAATGACTTGTTTATTACAAATAGTTTCAGTGTTAAACAATCTACATTTCTGGAAACTCAGATAACACAATGATACGCCTGATTTTGCTCCTTATGCAGATATTAGGAAATGTGCCATATGTTCAGTTGGGAAATCCTGCTGTTAGGCCCAGTGTGGACACATCCAGAACTGGCACCAACCACACAAATTGCGCATTTCAAGACGAGCGCAATAAACAAACAAACTGGACAAGGGAAATATGAAAATGATCATTAAAATCATTTCCTTGGACTCTACCACAGCAGGTCTACTTCTTGAAATTAATTAATAACCTCAGATTAAGGCACACTTTCCATTATAATTATTTTGTAGTTATTTTTAACACAATTTTCATTTGCTGGTGAATTTCTTCAGTACAGATTATGGTTTCAAAAACTTCTCCATGGAATTCTCTTTAAATCATTAATTGAAAGACAATATGGGAAATATTATTTAAATATGACAAGACAAAGGATAGTTGAAAATAATTCCACGAAATGTTTATTTTTAATTTTTTCTCATATCTCTGTCCTTCTCTCCCTTCTGAAGATCACAACAGTATATGCAACTTGCATGGTAACAAAATGCTTCTATTGCTGGAGCACATCCCAAAATAGAGAAAAATGCAGCATAATAAGCCTCATTCTCTTCTTATCTAGGCCTATTGCTGTAGCTCCACGATATCAAGTAATTTCTAATTTACACTGGAGAAAGAGCAAAACATGCAACTTGTGAATGATAAAATCCTCATGCCAGAGTGAACTCTCGAGCATTTTAGCTTTTCAAGCCAATTGGAAACACAAGGCAGAGGGAAAGAGTTTGCAATCAGCAGTTTTCCTCACACCCTGAACGGCATAAATTCAAAAGGTTCTATTGGAAATCTAGTGAGTTCAACCAAAAAGCTTTCTCAAAGGGGTGTAGAACTCAGGAATGACAGCTATCAATCATAATAATAAAAGTTGTAGATGTTCATGACATAAGGCATTTTTTAAAAATAAATTATTAGTTCTTTCTTCTTTTTCTTACTACAGTAATTTATCCCATGCTCAGAATTCTAGCAAACTCACCATGAACAGTCCCTAGGTGAATACGAACCAATACTACACGTTAGTCACCAAAGTTGTGTGTATATATAAGTATAAATAGAATATACAATTGCATATATACTCCAATAATATTCAGATTGTAACATATGATGTACACTTTTGTTAGATAATCAAAAAAGAAGTGTTTGAGTTTCAGGATGGGTTTGAATGGGCATTTGAATCATGCTGTTCTAATATTTGAAATTTTCATATTTTCAAATTTTTCAAATTTTCATAAAATCATATTGATTCTAAGTAAAATAGATTTTACCCCTGCTTTCCAACAACAACCTCAAACTCAACACTATACTACTTCATATTTTTAAGTCACAAGATGCAATTTCAATATTACTTTGTATTTTAGTATCTTAATAATAATATTTTAAACTGTGTGGCATGCTCATAGAAACAATCCAGAAAACTAAGGTTTTAGTATGTTGTTGCCTATCTCAGGTCCACAACAAAGCCCCAGGGCCTCATTTTATTCACTCAGACACTTAAACACTCTGATTTATTCCACTTAAATATGTATTCCTAAGGTGCCTAGTTTAGAAGCCCAGCCATCTTTTTCTTCCTAAATAATCAATTGACAGAAAGAGGGGTATGTAAAATTTCGTGTTACTAAAAATTGTTTCAGTGCCCCAAAAATAGGTTTAATAAAGTGCTCTTACACTTGTCTGAGTACCTTATTTAGGAGGTATGAATATAACCTACCACATTTCTATGGCTGCATTTCTGTTGCTGAACCTGATCAATTCCTGCCTTGGCTGTGATCTGACACAATGTCAGAAAAGAAATGCAGGTGTGCGCGTACTCTCCTTTTTTCCTACCCAGCTCACTGCCCCAGTATATAATCCATGCTTTTCATAGATCTGCCAGTTTTCCAGCAAAATTCATATTGATCATAGATCTCCCATATAATATATATATATATTTATATATATATGCCCTGAAATGTAGGGATGCATGTTTTTTAATTCGTTGCTCTGACTCAGGGAATAATTAACTCTATCTATCTTTCTGCTGGGGCAGAAATTGCATTTGGCAAATCAAAAAAGGAAACCTACCTATTCGTCTAATAAATGTAGAAACAACTTTTTCAACCTTAATGATTCTAGCTTGTACCAAAATAATTCATACATACTGCCAATTTTATTTCCTGTCTGCAGGACTGGAAGGCTTCCTATAGGAGGAATACATCTGCTTTTCTCCATAGAAAATGCCTGTAAATTCTGGCGCATAGAATGAACCTATAATCAGTTCCCCACTTTATTCAGTGTCTGACAGCTCACTGAAATAGATATACATGTTAAGCTTTTAGCATTTGTGCTTATTCAAATGCATGGTATAAAATAGAGAATCATAAAATCACAGAACAGTTTGGATTGGAAGGGACCTTAAAGCCCACCCAGTTCCAGCCCCCTGCCATGGGCAGGGACACCTCCCACCAGACCAGGTTGCCCAAAGCCCCATCCAGCCTGGCCTTGAGCACCTCCAGGGATGGGGCATCCACAATCTCTCCGGGCAAGTATTTCTAAATTTTAAAAGTATTGAACGAGTATTATGAGGACGGAAGAATCAGGTAATCAGAGTTAGTCTGAGACTTCATTTTCTTGACTAAAGGAATAGCTGCCTTACCTGGCAGGAAACAGTAGGCTGTGATACTCTGGTTGAATAAGCAGAGGAATAAATGTAAAACGTATTCATACAGCAGGCAATATATGCAGTAGATGCCGCACCTTGCAGAATGCATGGTTTCGAGTAGTGTATTTCAACCAATTTAACCTTCACCTGACTCACAATCAATTGCTATTTCTTTGCACCTCATTACAGTACATGAATCCTGCTTTATGCCTCATTTGCAGTTCTGGATGGTTCACCAATGAGATGTGTCTCAGTAGGCAAGAGGTGCTGGCCTAGAACAGGGATGTGATTGATATTTGAAACAATGCCTATACATTGATATCTTCATCTGCTCCAAAAAAAAATCCGTTTGTTATTTTCATACGAAGTCAGAATTTTTCACCACTCAGAAAAAACAAAAGTGATCTAAAATACTGCTAAAAAGTATCATGCGTGATTAGGAATGTAAAATACTAAAAACAGAAGCCAAAATGCATGCACTAGGAATTTTCAGATGTTTTTCTTTTCATATCAGGATGAGTGATTCAAGGTGAGAGCTAATTTCCACAGTGCTCACAGACAGATACTACTTATATCCCTTCTACTCCAAATTAGAGTGATTTACAGGAGGACATGATTAGCACAAAGCAGACAGCAAAAATTAAATCCTACATTATGTAGGATTTGTATATGTATATGTTTTGGCTCTCATTTCATGTGATTTGGAGTTTAATTTTATAAATTCCCTTTAGTCATCTGGACAATATCTTACAGAATTTATTGCAGTACTTCTACTTTCCGATGACTGATTTGGACCCTTAAAGGCCTCCAAACTTGTATTGTGTGTCAAAGTGTCCAGGTGATCTGTGATGGAAACAAATATGCGCATACTAGAAAATAGGTCGTTCTACAAATGACAAAGATTAGCCTTCTTGTTTTATGAAACAGGAGCTAAGAGAACACATGTACGCACTGGATTGGTCATTAATTTCTGCTGTAATTCAATACACTGGATAAAAGTTGGAGCCTTCCATATCTTGGGAACCAGTTCAAAGAGACTAATTTTTCTTTCTTTCGTGTCATTATAAGACTTATGCTGTCCTGGGTTGCTCCTATTTTCAGCTGGCTGGAATACCAGAAGAATATTTTCCTAATGAGGACACACCTCTGGAATTCATTTCCTTTGGCAGTGTCATACAGCCCAAATTTTATAAGCATTAAGGAATAGCGTAAATATTTTAATTTGGAGAGACTTCAGTTTAATGCTGGGTTTTTATGTTACTGGAGTAATGGCAGTGCTGGCCATTGCGTTAAAAGCTTTGGGGACGGGTGTAAACTAATTTTGTAATTGATTGTTTTCATAAATGTTAGGCTTCATGATACTTGGTGATCACCACGGTATAAATTTCCAAGTAAATTTCATTTTCATAGAGGAAGAAAAGCTTCCAAGAGAAGAACCCGTACATCACAAAGAGCATGAAATCTGAAATGCTTGTCTTGAGGGAAATCTCTTGGTTTACTCAGCTTCACCAAGATTAACTCTGAAAATAACAAACAGCTTCTGTGAATAACTATAAATGTGACACAGGTTTTTCACTCTTAAATGGTCATAAGTATTTGAAGGAGGAGTAAGAAGTACCTAAGAATGAATATATGCCAGTGCGTCAGTCACCACTGCAAAGTATCCAAAACAACTTTTTTGAGAAGAAAAAGTTGAGACACTGCTAATACTGGCCTTAATATCCAAAACCCCAGAGTTTGTTTTAAGAGGCTCATCTAGCAAACACTTTTCCTTTTACCCATTCTTTAACCAGCATATTTTGCCTCTCTTCCTTCTCACTCTGATTCTGAGTATCTACAATTGATGTTCTCATTTAGGGAAGAATCTCTGCATCAAAAAAAAAAAACAAACAACAAAAAAAAAGAACCAACCTGCTGAGTAATTGAAAAATAATTGTATTATTTTTCTTTCAACTTTCCTTTATTCAAAGATCCAGCTTCTTGCTTCAGATCTGCATACATATTTTCTAAATGAAAATAAATTCTCCAATCATCATATTTACTTAAGCTACAGCACCCAAAATACGTATTGTTTGGGTGGAAGCACCCAAAATACGTATTGTTTTTAGGAACTCTAAAACTCACGTTAAATTGGTTTTGTTTCAAGAGATCTTTTTCATCCTATTTCCTGCTAAGGAATGTTACAGGAAGATGAATCATTACACATCCATTTCAGAAAGAAAATCCAATTATCTCGGCATCATGAGGAGGTGAAATGGATGAACTAACTGTTGAGTTGTTGACTTGTTAAAATTAAAGAGGTGAGATTGTTAAATTAACTGTGATTCCTCTTCTAGCTTAGAGTGTTCCTCACAGTTCTAACTGGAGCATAAAGATCCAACTGAGGAAGGCCCATCTTTGTCAGCCCAGGACCTGATGTCAGAGTCAACAAGGTTTAATTAAAATTAATCTACCTCTGGAAGAAAAATAGGTTTTGTGCACTGATTTGTAAGTTAGAATCCGATGACCCTCTGAGGCTTTGGACTTTATTTGGCACTACAAAGAAAATCAGATGCTTTCCAGCTTAATCTCCTCTGCCACAGTAGTAGTTCTCTGTTTGTTTTACTGAGCATCACAGAAGTCTATCATTTAAAGTGCAGACAAAGATTTTCAGAAAGTCATTACAGAATAAAACAACCTGCAGCTAAAATGCAATGCTTTCCGTCAAGACATTACCATAAGGACTGTTGGCCTTGCCGTTTTCCTTCTGCCAAAGAGAATGGATTTCTGCACAAAGTTCATGGTTTATCTTATTGCAAACTGCGTAATAAAAACTTATTTGGCAGGTATACTACATCTAGGGACCCATTCAAGCATGTAGTATGAGAAAACACTGAACCAGAAATTGGGAGAACTATCTGGAGCAACTTAAACCTTCTGTTATTCTCTGAACATGATACACTTCCCGAGGTCCCCAGTCCGTCTCCCAGGAGCCCAGTGCTCAGAAACGGGCACTTCCCCATGTCACTTTCCGAAACGCCAGGGTACGGCTGCAGGGCACAAAGCTGCAGAGTGCAGAGATGTCAGAGCAAGTTGCAAGTATTAGGTTGCACATACCCAACCCGCTGTGTATCATACCCAGATATTACCTTGGATTTTGTAACTTCACTTTAGAGTTAAAGGTTACTGACCTCAGATAATCTGTGTTTTCGTCTTAACGTGAAATGATACCGTACTGCACTAGTTTGCTGGTTTATTCCTTTAAACAGGAATAGCTCCTTCTGGTTAGAAGACAACACAGAGGGGCCTGTTCTCACTCAAAGGCACAAAATTAAGACTTCTCAGAGCCTGGGAGAGAAGTACTCACATTACTACAAACCTGGAAGGAGACTTATGAACGGTTGAAGCATTGTTGGCAATCAAGAGGGAGGTGATCTAGAGCAAGGGGAATGAAAAACAAATGGATTAGAGATGAAAAAGTTTGTCTTTAAGTGAAGGAAATACCATGAGTGTATTTTTGAAAACACTTCTAATGTCTAGCCAGAGTTTGGTCAAGAACTCAGATCCGTGAAAAATAGATGATGGTGCACAAAAGAAAGAAAATTAGCTAATAGTAACAAAAAAGACACTCCAGAGTGGACAAAGAGACAAACACAGATTTGGCCTGAAGAAGGGGAGGAAAGAGAAACAAAATAATTATGCCAAGGACAAGGCAGAAAACAAAACAGTACCTTTTAATAGCATAATATTTAATAATGAAAACATGGCCATCCTGGTCGCATTATGTTACATTCACTTTTCATTTATTTTTTTCCTTGAATGTGACTGAATAAAATAGGTTTACATTTACTAGAACTATTAATCTTGCCGTTTGGTTGTCATTTATCTTTAACATTGCATTACAGAACTGATTGCTTTATTATTTGTGTCTTCCAGAGGCACAAAGGAAGAGTCAAGGAATTAGTGCCAGTACTACTTACTCATTCTCATTTTTTATTTGCAGCCCACATAGCCATGGTGAAAGCAGGAACACAAAAGACCATTCACTGAATCGCCTCCTGTAGGTTCCAGGACCACTTTGCTGCCAGAGACTGCAAACTTGAGTTTGCAGAGTCCATTATTAAATGTTAGCCCATTCACCCAGCTGCACTCCGCAGACGCCTCTTATTCACCTTTACACACCAATTTTTTAAATATGGAATTCAAACAAAATCTGTTATTTACACTGCAAGAGAAATTAAGACTCCAAAGGAAAAAGCACAGCACAACTAAGGACTATGTACACACAGTGAGCTCTAACATTCATGTTTCTGCAAGGTCAACAAAACAGCAATTCGAGAAGCTCTGCTCAACCCAGAAAGGTACTGGCCTCGCTAATTAAAAATAAAAATACGACTACCCTCATTTTTTTTTCTGATATTACTTTCTCTCAGGGTCAATTTAGCTAAAACCAAAACTGCACTTAATTCCATAAATGTTAGCTGATGCTAGTGTTTAATAAAAGTGTTCGATATTCTGATACAGCTGAGGTCTGTTTATAAATTTAGATTATGAATGGTCTTTTGGCACAGTTAAAGATACGGCTGTGACATACAGAAGTGTGACGCTGCAGTGGAAGGCCATACTCCACATACTCCATTTCAAAGATACCAATATCAGCAGTGATTATCAAGACTTCTCTAAGCTCATTCTTCTAAGAGTGAGGAAAGTCAAATGATAAGTACTAGTTGCACTGAAATGTAACAAATACACATAATTGAGGAAAAAAAATCAAGTAATCAATAGCAAAAGCAAAATAGTATGTGTTTAATTAAAGCACTCTATAATGTTTGGAAATAAAAGCAGCAGTTTTAGACTGTGCATTAAGGTAGGCTAGTGCTGCCACAGTTAGGGCATTTTCCTCTTTCGTTTCTCTCTTCCCAAACAGATTGGCTTTCTCTGAGGGAAGGATACCAAATTGGATCTACTATTGGTAACAGGCCCATGAGGGTTTTTGCTACTCAGTACAGATTCTACCGCTAGAGAAAGAAGGCTAGCTTAAAAATAAATAATTAAATAAAAATATTTTTTTAATCAAGCAACCTAAGAAACATTTTCAGACAACTCGCTTGTTGTCCTGTTACTCTGCAGAAAAGAAGAGCAGAGGAGGGTAGGGAAAAAAAGAGAGGAGGAAGGAGAGACAGAAGGAACTGAAGTCTCAAAAAACCACGCTGCAGTCACAGTGCTGCTGCATGTGCCCTGACTGTTGCATTAGCACTGAAACTATTTGTGGTTTATGTGAGTGGGAGACCCACAAAACCAAGGTTAGGAGAGAAAGAATTGTCCAGTTTTGCTTCTCGGATGACAGTTCTGCAAAGGTAACGGTGAGAGATGAAAAGCTCCCCCTCTTTTCCAGAAGTTAAAAGAGCATGGCGATGCTACAACCCCTTACAACCTGCTACAACAGGTAGGAGCTCAGCATGCCTGCTGTCGGTGGTCTGGGCTGTGAACTGGCATCAGTACCACTCAGGAGCTTCTTACAGAGCCTCTGCATGCAGGCATTAGAGATGGTACCAAACTCCTCACTCGTCCTCCTAAGTAGGTGTAGCTTAATCCCTTGTTGTGTCTAATTATTTCATTAACTAATACACTGAAGGATTTCTGACTTTTTTGGACCCAAGGTACTTCTTTTCAATAATTAAACACCGCATTTTCTCTGGCTCCCTTCCCATAAATTTCTATCGCTTCCTCCGCCCGGAGATGATATTAATTTCCTTTTTATGCTGTTCCAGATTTAGTCAGTCAATAAAAGTAGCTTTGGTTTGTACCTGTAAACTGGAATAGCCATAAAATGGTGATCTACACCGCCAGACCTGTATGTAGAGGTATGAAATGATTAAAAGAGGAGGTCTGGCAAGAAGAAACTAACTCTGAAACTGAGACTGAAATTTTGAGATTGACATTGGTTTCGCTTTACCACGCCAGGGGCTGGCTATCAGAGTGGAGACAAATACTGAAAGAGGAGCAGAATGACTGAAGATAAAATGTTATTTGGATGCAGTTCAAATCTCATAAAACCTAAATAATTAATTAATATGTTCAAAATATTGTGGGGTACTTCTAATGCCCAAGTTTTGCATCATGTTAGTCAGTGACAGCGCTTTGTACCCATCCATGGAAAGGAATATTGTTTTAACTTCAAATTCACCTACAAAATACACAGAGTGATCAAGTTTATTCATGAAGGCAAAGCATATCATTATGCTTTCTCCACAATTGTGTATTTTTTCCGCTGTGATGGCCAACGTAACATAATAAATTCAGGTCAGTTAATTCATATATAAAGAATTCTAAAATGTTTAAAAACACAGTTGTCCTTAATGGATATTTCTCAACATGTGGAAATCTACACATAGCATTTTCACTCTAACTCTTGGATACCAACTCCCTCCGTTTAAACATTGTCTCTATACATATTTCTTTACATTTTTCATAGTCTTTAAATAGTTCAGCAGGTGGAAAAACATAGGTTAAGAAAAAAGAAGTCTCTATTTCACCTGAGTTTGGTTTCCACAGCTCCAAGTGAAGACTGCATGCTTTTTTTAAGACGCCTGAGCTCTCAGCTCAGGTACTCAGAAATAAAACAATCAAAATCAGAGGCTGCACTACAGTGCCGTGTAAGTGTGTAGGTTGCAGAAGGAAAAGAATGATAATCTTGGAAAATGGATGGTTTTCAGCCTGATGGAAAGAAATATGACTGGATCTTTCACGTGACGGCATTGTGTTTTAAATCGCAGTAACTTACTGCCAGTGGTGTTCTCAGCACCATCCGTTCATAATTCAGTAATTAACGAAAAGTCATTTGTAAAAGATACAACACGAAACAGATGTACACACATTTTCATTTATTTAATGCATGCTGCTTTTTGCTGTTTTTCAGCTAGCTTGTGCCTGCTTTTTCCTCTCTCCTCCTGCTCTCCCTTATTTTGGTTTCTTTTTCCTCTCTGCTCACACCCCGATATCCCCAGTTGCAGTCCCAGAAGACAGAGCCTATGCTGCCAGCTCATATTGGCACTCCTTCCAAGCACAGAAGCAAAGGGAGATGGTGGACCATTTCCATTCTTCTGCCATTGGATAAAAACCACCTCTGTATGTGGGAAATGCATGTATATATTCCATAAAAAATAGATGCAGAAAACCTGCATCTCCAGGCCCAAGCAACCTCAACGATCTGGTTTGCAGTTCTTACTCTGAATAAAATGAATCCCCTGAAGCCACTAGAGTTAGTGGAAACTTCTATAGAGTTGTATTTTGTCTGAGAATAAAGAAATGCGAAGATAGAAAATGAACCCCCAAAATACATGTGTATCTTTGAAAAAAGGGAAGAGGAGGGAAGAAAGATATATTTTATTTGTGTCTGTTGGCCTGGGAAATGGATACTGATGTTGTGCAACTCTGCAGCTACTCACTCTCTCAATTTGTTGTTTTCTTTCTGTTTTGTTTTGTTGTTTGTTTGTTTGTTTGTTTTGACTTAATCTCATATCCTTACAGTTCTGAAGGCAGCTTTATTCATTAGTCTTGCTCAAAATCATGATCTTGCAGATCATGATCTTCACAGATACCAAGAACCAACCCTCTTTTTTGATATGGCTCATCCTCTGATAGAAGCAAAAATAGTAACTTGACTCATAAAACATGCAAATGAACTTTCTTGCAATATTTTCACAATTTTTTATGTTGAATCTCATGAAAAATATCCCCGAGAAGAGCTTATTTTTCAGTAATAGAATGCATAAAAACATATATTGTAAAGTAAAAGTTAACATTTCCAAACGTTGGAAAGAATTTTGGATTCTATGAAGATGCATGGGGGGGAAAATGAAATCAATTAATCAATTCACATCTTAATCAATTCACATCTGCCTGAACTACATAATACCATTGCAGGCAGGCATGAGATTAGAAATAGTTACACGATTATAACCTTGTGTTGGGAAGATGCATGGTTCATTTCCTACTTCAAGAGAGCTATCCTCAAAAAAGGATTGTGAATGGCCAGATAGGAAAGTTCGTATACAAGTCAACACATCTGGAATGTGACAGAAGATTTACAATTTAAACAACTAAACAAAGTCAGATCTGGCAAATGACTAAAATGGCTTTAAAACCGATCCTACCAAGAGCAAGAGAAATATGCTACTCAAACATGGGAACATCACCTGCAGATCCAACAATTCAGACAAATAGAATGACACATGAAAAAGCTTTAGATGGCACTAAGGTTCCCTGTTCCCCAGCTTTTATTAATAGGATGTTATACACATTTTAATTGGACACAATAAACATTTGCTTTGGCTTAAGCTGAGGAATGAAGAAATCAGCCATCTCACATGCTATAAAATGACTGAAAGAAGTCCATGCCTATTCAGACCATTTTGTTGCTAGAAATAAAACTAAACTTACTGAATGAGTAATGTAAATCTTGGGGACAATAAGAGTATGTGAGTGCTTTTTATCAAAATAAAATAAAGAGGGCCCTTTGTGTAATCCAGAATTAATGTGAAATTGGATCATGCAAATCAAAGAACTGCAGTGCATACAGCCATAAACCCACCATCTGTGCACAGCAGACCTCAGAACGGACCTTCTGAGTCTCTGGATTACAGAGAATAATATTTTGCATTCCTTTGATTCACATCATTTGGCACTTTTCAAAGCACCTAGTGTTATACTGCGTCAGAATCCATACTCAGCTTGCAGGGTTAAGTCTGTGGAAACCAGTATGTATGGTTACTTCTTAACTGCCCTTAGCATAAAATCTCCATGCAGAACAAATCACGGCATTGTCACCCAAGATAGCCAATTACTGAAAGTAAATTAACACTGGATCTTACGGTGTGCCTGCTGCCACTGCCTTCTCCACAGATTCACAACACAGACAGCAGTAACAAACTGTAAGGCTGATTATAAATATTGGATATGGACAAGAAAAAAAAAATAATAATGGAAAACCATTCTGCTGGTGGTAAGTACAACTTGCTGCTGAATCGTTTATGACTTCTCTTTTCCTCTGCAATATACCCAATGTAAGAAAAACATCCTTGGAGAATGTGCAATCTGAAATCATGCCAGACTTCTTTAAGGCAACAAATTCCGGATCAATCAGAGGATCTACATTCAAGTACCTACGTGTACCGAGCAGTTTAGGATCTATCAATTGGAAATGGAGCTGTTGGGAAGGGAACGGAATGCCAGTCTATCATTTCAAACAATTACTTTCAAACAATTACTCCAAACAATTAACAATTAATAGAGAATAATATTAGTAAAGAAAACAGGGCAAAAATATGACTACTACTCAAGAATGGTAAAACTAAATAGCAAAACCAAAAAAAAAAAAAAAAGAAAGGAATGAGACAGCAATGGCACTGCTGCCCTTGAGATTCACAGAATATGACCAAGTGTCCTGGTTTTAGCTGGGGTAGAGTTTATAATTTTCATAGTGGCTCGTTATCGTGCTGTGTTTTGCTTGAGTTATTGCTGAGCAGTGCTTGCACAGCACCAAGGGCTTCTCTGCTTCTTACACTGCCCTGGCCATGAGGAGGCTGGCGGTGCACAACAAACTGAGACCGGACAGGCCAAGTGGCCAGGCAAGGTGACTCCATCTGACCAAAGGGGTATTCCACACCATAGGACATCATGTTTAGCAATAAAAGATGGGGTGACAGAAAGAGGAAGGCAGAGCGTTTGGAGTCATGGCATTTATATTCCCAAGTTACCATTACGCATGATGGAGACCTGCTTTTCTGGAAATGGCTGAACATCTGCGTGCTGAAGGGAAGAAGTGAATAATTCCTTATTTTGTTCTGCTTCCACATAGATGATCAAAAAAAAAAAAAATCAAAAAAATGACATTCTACCTGTCTATTCAGAAAAACTGAAGTACATGGAGTCTTAGAGATACATTTTTATTGCAAATGGTTTATTGGTTTTAACTTTTGAAATTATTTTTGGTGTCAAAACAAATGTGTTTGGAACAAAAAATAAAATAGAGACAATATAGTTCTCATTTTTAGTTAGTTTTACTACTTACACTTTACAAAGCACACACACACACAAAAAAACACTAAATATTTCTCACTTCTTGGTTGTTTCCCTATCATTTTGATCTGCTGTGTTTTTGTCCTTTTCTCCTAGGTTTAGCTTATCTAGACAAATGGTCTACCACACTAGAGTAGTTCAATTTCTGCATTTAATTTAAGAATTAAAAATAAATAAATAAAATAAAATAAAAACTAAGCATTAAAGAACTAAGGATAGACCAGAAGCCTTTAGGAAACGTTGAACGCAAGTGCTTCATGAGAAACACAAGTTTCAAAGGGAAAAAAATAAGTTCTCTTAACTTGATTGATAATAATAAGCAGAATACACATGGATTTATAAATATTAAAAATACTTTAAATCATGATAAATATTCTATGCATGACTTCAGTAGAAAGATAGTAATACATTATGCTCACTTCTTAACAGCCACTGAATGTAGTAAAATTGTAAGTCTTTTCAATTAATACTGCTGAGAACAGAGTTGGCATGACAGTGTATAGAGGCTGGAATTGAAGGCCCATCTTCATCTCTGAATTTTAGGCTACTCTCTCCCATCAATGCTGATATTCCCCTCTAACAGCCCATTTGACCAACCAGCCCTTGATGACTGGGAATCAAGTAGGGATCCTTCTCATTACCTCCATCGAAGGAAAGACAGTTAACGTGAGGTACACAAGGCAAGGAAATTATTCAGAAGACCCTCTAACCTTCAAGCTCATGCAACACATATAAACATACTCAGAGTTAATTTATTGCTAAGAACAAGAAAGCCTGTTGCTGTTTTGTTGCTGTTTTTTGTTTGTTTGTTTGTTTTTGTTTTTGTTTTAATCATGCTATTATGTACGATTCCATCTCCTGGGCAAAATATTAAGTAAAAAAATAAATAAAAAGAGAATCAGTCTCTCATCATCTCTCCTGCTCCTTAGCATGAAGTTAAGCTGCCAGCTTTAGTACTGTATTTCTCGGATAGCACACAAATAACTGAGGAGCACTCAGAGCCACTGGGCACTGAACCCATCAGCTGAAATGAGAGCAAAGGGCAACAGGCAGAATAAGTGAAACAAAAAGGGTCAGATTAATTACATTTAATTTGTTCCCAAATAAAACCAAAAACAGGAAATGAAATATGGTAGAATTCAAGAGATGAGGGGAAGGGAAAATGATTTTAATTATATAAGCTGCAAAATATATTATAGCTGTCTAACTTGCTTCAAGTTTGAGGTATAAATATTGTTAAAAAGGTTATGGTTGGGCAGCAAGGGGAAGGTTACCAGATTATGCTGCTCTGGCTGCCAAATACCAAGGCAGGTAAAGGCCTCTGGAGAGAGAGGACATAATTTCCATGGAAACACGTGAGCAAGCTGACTCTCTTCTTTCCCTTCCCAACACGTTTCAAGCTCTAGTCTGGTCTTGTTTAGAAGGAAATTCAATTTATTTAATGAAACAGTTTTTACTTTTGTGTTCCAGTAAAGTGCAGCTGCAGAGGTTGAGAGCCTTCTGGTGACTTCTGGTATAATCACATCAAGAGAAAGGGATGGAAGTTGCATCTCCACCCTCTGGCCAAATGCAGGACCTACTACATTACTGTTGAAACAGCCACTCAACCATTGCTGTGTCAAATCAGTGAAAAAAATAAAAATGATTCTAATGATTAACTAAGACTAACAGCAAGAAACTGAGAAACCATGAAAATACTCAGATCACCACTCAATCACCCATTCCTCATCACCCATTAACCTGCCTTTTTGAACCCTATTTTGGATTACAAAAATTCTGCCATGAAGTGAGCGGCCCCAAACTCACGTGTACAGCACATGACTGTAGTTCAACCAAGTTGCAAGCACATAGACAAGCTCTGTCACACTGCGACTGTCATTTTTCATCAACTCTTTTTATGAGAAGAAGCAAAGAACACACGTTGTCTATGACCATCTGAACACACTACGAGGCTCTTCAGCTGTTTCTGCTTAGGGTTGTTTCAAAAAGCCTAATACGGATTTTATAAATTACAGAATAAAAATAAACTCAGAAAGAAAAAAATAAATTTGTCCCATACATTCAACAGATCTTTTCAGCATAAAAATTAAATACTTCCTTAATAAAAATTAAATACTTCCTTACCTGTCTGATGTTGTGTCACTTGTTACTTGGTGCTTTACTCCTGAACCATTCTTAATCGAGTCTTGTCTGGTGAGCCCTTGAGATCTACTTTTGTCCAAACCTTGTGTGGATATGTCACCTGGTGGACCTTGGTACTGCGAATGCTCCTGCAGCTTTGCCTTTTTCTCTTGAGGTGCTTCCTCATTCCGCAGACCTCTGATCCCTTCTTGGTCAGGCTGCTGAGGTGCGTTTGATCCACTGTTATAAAACCAGGCTCCAGATTTTGTGAGGATTTCTTGTTGTTTTCGGCACAAGTTACATACCCACATTACCTGTTCAGACATATTTAAACAGAAAATCTGTTAGCTAGTAAACTCTGTATGCGAGTTTTCATTAAGCATACATCAACCGATTACTGACATTTCCAAAGGTATAAATAATATTATTTTAACTTTTATAATTACAATAGTTCAGCTGCAGCACAACAAAATATGTCTGTGCAATAGTGGATGGTTTTTTTTATATATAAACAGAAAAATAATTTTATTCTACCTTTGCTTCAACATTTACAATACAAGGGAAAGCCACAGACAGAAGACAAATGTATGAAAAGCATCTACCAGCTGGCATTCCAATGGAATCAAATGTAAAATTTGAAAATAAAGACTAAAGGCTGAGGACGACAGAAAAAAGGGAGGGATAAACATTTAATTAAACATTTATCTTATTTATTCATTAAACCATTTTCTTCCTAAGTCAGAGCATGGAACTTTGGAACAGATCCTCTGCTTGTTTGCAACAAGTAACTTTATAGTACACCAAAAGGCTCTGCTGAGGTCTGTATTTTCTATTTACAAGAAGAAACTGACTTCAAGACATGACTTGATTTTCAAACCTATTGTAAATTAAAGTCATTTTATAAATAAAGTAACACAATACACATGGTGGTGAGTCTCATTTCATAGCCAAGAATTAGCTTTCACCGTATGCTTTTTAAATGGTTAAAATTATTATAACTTCTCAGTTGTGAGCTCCTGCACTTTGTAATGAGATTTTTAATATTCCAAAATGTGCTCATTTGCAAGGCTTTTGTATCTGCTCGCCTTAGTCACATGACAGCGCAGGAAACTGCCAATGCCAATTATTTGTAAATTAATTTCACATTCAATTCTTACATGACATTAAAATATTTCAGGATGTAATGAATAAAATATATCAGGCAAGCTATTAATTCAATGGCATATTCAAATTGGTTATGATGATATCTTAAAATTTTGGTTGTATATCAAATTAATTTCCCACAAGTTTAGTCCATCGCTCTATAATTTATTTTTTTAGCCTTGCTTTTTAAGTTCTTTATATACTTTTTGTCTTATCTCCCAGACAAAATGATATCACTTTGGAACTACATGTTCCTTCACTGTCTACACTCAGTCTCCGGTTCTAATCTAACACCGAGCTGCCTCTTTGTCAAATACGTACAGAACATTCAATGGCTTAAGTTAAAGTTCTTCATTACTCTTTACAATGCTAGATGGTTGAATCACACTGGGAGTGTCTCCAAATCTGTAACCCACCTGGCTCTGTCCACCACAAAAGGTTTCAGAAGCTGCAAGCTGCATCTTCTTTTATTCTCCAATAAGTTATCTAATAGAAAATCTGGGCCGTGCTGTCTCATTAAGTCTCATAAAAATGTTTTGATGAAAGCTTCATACAGAAGGCTACTGGTGTGCAGAGCTCCTACTCAAGCTCACCGACTGCCTCATTCACAGACTGCCGGGCAGGGGTGGGAGGAGTAGGCACTGCTCGCCGGTGGCAGCGTGCCCCATCCTGGCAAGCATCCCTCCTCACTTTTTAGTGTTCCACCTTGGAGAAGTCACGTCAGCTCATTTCAACAAGACAGAAGAAGCTATCCAAGACAGGGTAAAAAGGAGAGGCTCCCCGAGTAGCTGGCTGTCTGAAGTAGGCTAGATCTCCCCAGAAGAAAGGTCAATACCACGTATGCTTCAGGTCTGGCCATCATTCAATGGCACGAGTCTGTTTTGCTTTTCCTAATAATTACATTAGGAAGTAGACAAAAGCTCTGAAGTGGAATTTCAACACAAAAGACAGAAGTATTTTTGCCCTCCTTAGCCAGTTACGATTAAAAGCCTTTAGCATTGCTGCTGGTTTTGCACACAGCTGAAAGAGACTTTCCATCTGTGTGTCAGTGTAATGAAAGGAGCAGATTCAAAACAATTAAGTTTAAAAATATGTAAAATTTGAATCACTGCACAATAAAATCCGTGAAAGCTTTTTGTATTATTTTCCTACATTGGAAGGTGTTGAAATGTCACAAAAACTAGGTATCGCAGTCTAAACACTTGAGCAACTACGTCCTTGTCATCCATTTTCTCCCAGGACAATGCACTCCAGGACAAACAGTATTATTCTCCTGTACCCTACAAAATGATAGGTCTTTCTGAATGAACAGGATTTAGTATCTCCTCTAAAAGTCGAATCACGAGAGCACTCCTGCTCTAACCTCTTCCCCGTGACACACAAAAATTAGTGATCTGTTTCAATCTAAATCTCAGCTGCTGCCAAGCTGGGTAGCTGACGATGTACATCAGAGCACAGCAATGCGATTGTCAGGGCCATGAGACCTGGATGAAACAAGCCAGCATTTTATGATAAGAGTTAGAACAAGCCCAGTCCCTGGGTAAAGATGCTATACCTATCTTTGTTGCAGTTATCTACAACGTCACCTGGTATTTTCATTTCCATCTGCAGCCTGGAAGCTGTTTTTCACTGACTGTCAGTGACACGTTTCGGAATATGGGCAATGTTACAGCCCAGGCCCTACTGAAGTCAAACTGGTTCCAGCTGTTTCCATCACGCAATGTTTCTTACAGACAACCAAAGTAATTGGGTCAGACCTGCAGGAAAAAATATGGGCACTTACACTGAAAGCACCTCATGAAACAGAAGGAATAATTAAAAAAAAAAAAAAAGTGCTTAAGGTATTCCATGTTGGAAAAAAACCAGACCATGGAACCACACAGTTATGTATTTTGCAGATTTTTTCTGCCTTTTTAAAGAGTGTTTCATAATGCACACAGCTAGCACTTCTTCTAAAGCTTAATTTACAATGTAGTCCAACATGCAATCTTCCATAGTGTTGACCCAAGCATTTATAATTTTAGCTTCGCGTAATCACAAAGCCCATGGCAAGTATTGCACAGGCAAAGAAATTTACGTGCTGTCAACGTGCACCACCAAATTCAAGCCCTCCTCCACTACAGGGCGCAAATGACTTCTCCATCTTACTGTGTGTAGAAGCACTGCTGCAATGTAAAAAATCCTGGTAACTTAGAATGCAGCCCCCCCAACTGAATGGCAGCCACGGGAGTAAGAGCACGGGGAGCAAGGTGGCATCCTGCAGTGGACTTCTCCTGCCACCACGCGCCTCTGGGGCAGCCGATCAGCAGCTCCCAGACCCCGTGGAGTGGCTCTGACCCTGCCAAGCCCCCACCAGGATTGGGGGGTGACTGGGACTGACACACAGCAGAGAGGGGAAGGGGAGCCTACATGAGTGAATCTCGTGCCTAATGCATGCATTTTGACGTATCTGCAAAGAAGAACCACAAAAGCTTCCCCTCCACAGCAGTACCTACAAAAGGCCCTTCCCTTACACGAGAGATCTGCACGCTGGCGGGGGCACACTGCCTGCAGCACCCACTCCTAAAATTCCTCACCACCACCACGAGGAATTCAAAGTGTAAGTTAGGAACACGCTTTGCACACAAACATCACTGTTGCAGTTTGGGCTCAATTCTCAACACTGGAGGGCTGCTGATTTTAGAAGCAAAAGAAGGACAAAAATGTGCTTTTCAACAGCTCTAATCCTTAAGTATATTTAGATTCTAAAATGAGAGCAATGCTGATCCACATTTCTATACAAAAGCCTGAACCACCACCTAGTGCCTGGGCTAAGAATTGCTGAAGTCTTTTTCATTTCTCCTGCAAAGAGTGAAAAGAATCACACAAAATACATCTAGCTTGACATTTTGACATTAACTCTCATTTTAATTTAAGGCAAGTATCTTTTTTTTTTTTTTTAATCCAACACTTTCTTTTTGAAAAGACATATTCCAAATTCAGATCAGACAGTTTTACTCAAACCTTCCGTCCGCTTGTAGTTCACAAAGATTAGTTCTACACACAGAACAAACAAGTCCTAAGTATTTTTGGATTTCTTCACTACTTTTTGCAAGATTATTCTACAGCATGCTCTAATTTCTTTGAACACTTTCCAAAAGTTTTCACTACACTATACTAGTACTATATTCCATAAGCAGACAAACCTGAACTCTGCGAAGTCTGCAATAACCGAATAATCAGCCATTGCACAACTACATGTTGGACATAATTAATGCAAGGAAAACTACTCCCTTGTATTGTCCTAAATAAAAATATTACATATTTGTTCATCAGTTGAAATTCTTCATAACATATTACACAGAGTGTAAACTCATTAAAGGGGAAAAGAAATGTATAAGAAAATTATATCTCAATATATTTTAAACCAAAAATGTGTAATTTAATAAAAATGACACAGTATCACAGTCCTTTTAATAGTATCAGATAAATTATAGGAAACAACAGCTACCTCACAAAATGCTATTCCCCTATGTAGTATTATAAAGTATAAATGGCCCAACACTAAATTCTGAGAGCAAAATGGAAGTCTTACTGCGTTTAAAATTTTATTAAAAGACACTGTATATTTGATTACACATCAGCCTGAGCTCGATACCTGAGATACCACAATCTAAGAAATATTTACCCTAAATCCTCATTAGCCTTCAGAACTCTACTTTGAATTACAGGTGTGCAGAGGTCCAAAATCATACTGAAAGGGTAGTAAGACTTCCAGGGAAGAGAAAGGCTTCTTATTACAGTACTGCCAGCTCTCCTGGCATTCATCTCCTTGCCAGAAGCAGGCAATATATTAGCGTTATATTAACTGCTGTGCTTGCTGCTAGGTGATTTCCAAAAAATTCATATGGTTTAAAAATATGTATCTATTATTGTGTGTACCATTTCTTAAACATTCTCAAAGGTAGCAAGAATGTATCATTGAAAGGAAGGGGAAGGAAAATGAAGAGTAAGAAAACTCATTTCTTGACCCCAGCATCGAGACAACTGATCACATTTACTGACGTACTGAAGTTAGTTCCTTTTTTTCAGTCCGTCATACAGTCTGTCTGCAAAACAACTTGATTACAACAGGGAGGAAGTGCAATGTCTGAAGCCACCTTATACCAAAGAATTTTTTTGAGGAAGAAATACTTCCACTTCTCCACTAGTCACTGCTTTGACTTGGAGTAGACACTGCTGAATCAGTCTTGGCACTGTGCAACATGAGCCAGCTTCCTCTGCACAGTCACTGAAGTTACAATTACACAGCAAACCCGTGTCTTTTGCTGATGTGGCCCTACCATAAGCCCATTGGTATCTTCCTTACCTCTAGTCCCAATTTGAGATGAGCTTTCCCCATTTTGCCTGTTTAATAAATGGTTGTCTTGATTCAGGGGCTTCAAGAACCCTTTGAACTAGAAAACGTGATTGATCTGCTCTTCTGGATATTGGTTTGTTTCCAAATACATTAAATCACCCATTTTTTTTCCCCTGTAAAATACCAAAAGCACTTGATTCCAGTATTAATTGTTGTTCAGAAGTAAAACTTCTTAGCACTCTTGGTAAAAAGAGTAGTTTGTTTCAATGCTCTTTGAATTAAAATAGAAGATTTCTTGAAGTTAGCTAAAATATTAAATCCTATCTATTTGGTTCTGAACATTATCAAAAATGGATAATGTTTGCTCTAGAACACAATAACTCACTTTTTTTTTTTTTTTCTCCCAATCCAAAATCTGGATTCTCACAGCTAAGACTACTGCTCTCCATTACTGGTGAGAGAAAGTTAATATTCCTCTCTACAAGATGTTTCCTTTAAAGTTTTTAATTCTATTATCCTTTCATTGTTGTTGTTGTTTTGGGTTGATTTTGTTTGTTTCTTTGTTTTTTAATGAAAGCAATTGCTTACAACAGCTTATAACGGTGCAAGACTTACAGCATCTGCTATCAATAGCCAGCATTCATATTTCTGGAAAGTGGAGGGGCTTTCACAATGGCTCAAGGATTTAGGGTCCATCTCTTGAGACATCCTTCTAGAGGTTCAGGTCAAGACCAATGCATCTTTTGTAGTTAGGAAGATTTTTAAAACATGAATTGCTTATTTTGGAGGGAATTGATCATGCCTGTTTTATACTCATACAGAATGCAGAAGCTTTTCCATTTCATTATACTGTTCTGGCCATACAGACAAGTCATCACCATGCAAAATATGAAGGCCCTCTATGATCACATTCTACCATTTTTTTCAAAGAAATCTTGCTTTCTTTTTCCCATTTTCTTTCCATGTATATATTGTTCTTTGAAACTTAAAAAAGTGTCTCCTTTTCCAGTGTCAATCCTACTTTGAGAAGCAGGTTGGACTAGAGGAATCCCAAGGTCCCTTCCAAACTGAACGATTCTGTGACCACTTCCAAGCGCATTTTTGTAATTCTTTTTCTAAAAATAATTATAATAAAAAAAATCCCAAATAACTGTTTTAAGGTCAGCAGAACTATTCTGGATGTATTTGAGTGTAACTGAGAACAGAAACTCCTTGTAGTTGGTATGGTATTGTGAATTTTTTCTTAAAGACTTTTTAGTTTTTATTTGATGCTTTTTTATTGCAATTTTATTGCTCCTCTTACAAAGCCAAATGAATCTGCAAGATTTCATAACCACTACAAAAAAATCAGTAACATTACTGACATTGCAAACTAGCTTCTTCTACTGCTGCACTATAGCAAACAGAGGCTGTATTTTACCATTTATCCATTCAACTATACCTGTGGGATGCCTTCACCCTTTGTGTAACACCATTTACTTCAGTGAAATTAATTAATTCATTCAATGAAGTATATTACAGGAGCATAGATTATGAATTTGTGACTATTACAGAAGAGTTGATAAAAGTAACTTATTTTTTCAACATTTTCTTATGCCACTAGTCTGTGCTATGGTACTGCCTTTCACTTTCAGGCAAGTAATAAAGTTAAAATCAGTCTGGCCAACTGCCAAAACTACTGCAATTTTTATTGGCCCTATATCCATAATGATTCATTTGGCTGTTTACACCTGTCCCATGGACACGTACTCCTCAAAAATGTATTAAATACCCTCACAGATTCCAAGAGTACTTAATAAAATTGGGAAAGCTTACAATATTAGTATGAGACTAGCATCTTTACATCAATTTTAAAGAATATATGTATTTGTACAAAATAATTTTGCAGTTAATGGATATATTATGTATATAAAGTTATGATGGTCACAAACAGCTGAGCCAGCATAAAGTAGGCACATCACTTGTGCATACAGTATATAGTTATGTGACTATTTTTTAAGCATAGAAGAGAACAATATCACGACTACAATGATATAAAAGGTATACTCGCTTTTTTTACTAATGCTGTATCAATTATCGTAATGAGACAGGTCATCTCTGTTTTACCAATTTTTTACTATCTTTAAGGCACATAAAAACAATTTCCTTCATAAATTTTCTTTTTGTCTAAGAGTAAAGTAGGAGAATAAGACACCTGACTAGGAAAAAAATATGTCTGTTTAAAAAATGTAACAAAACCTGTCTGAATGCACAGCATTGACGACTAGAAATTCTAAGTTGGAACGCTAATTTAGGTGGCTTTAAATTTGGCTTTAAATATAAGCCAAAGATATTTTGTAAGCATGCCCATTCTTTCTAAAGTATACTGCATTAAAATAACGAGTTCATATATAAAATAACCGATGTTGTCCAAGATCTGCACAGGCACTAATTTGCCTCTTTCATTATGGCACAAATGCACTTAGACACTACTGAGTCTGAAACATTTCTAAACAATTCCAATGGAAATAGCATGTAATTCCTGCAGATCCATACAGACTATACACAACTCTTTCATGAACTTTCATGATTTCATAAGGAACTAGACAGTGGAAAAAACTTCCAGTGAGGAAATGGCTAATGTGAAACCAGGTGTGATCTGGTCATAGTACACACCAGCAAGTGTTATGTCCCAGCAAATCCAGCTGGCACAGCTTCCACAGCTGAGTATGTAAGCCCATACAGTACTCCAGAGGGCCATGAGGGCTCATTAAATAAGTGTGGTGGTTTTTTGCATGAAAGAAACCTGCCATAACTGAACAGAACCTACAACACATTTCCACAAGGTCTTCCTTTAACTTTGGAAAACTGCATAATTACGTAATATATTGAGAATGTACAGTTGACCAAACTGCACCAATACTAAATTTGTAACAATCTTAAGGAAGAAAACTGAGCATGCATTTGCTGTCATTCTTCTCAGCTACAATTTAAGCCCATTTAATAAGAATATTGGATTTAAAGAGACCTTGTGCAGTGATTCCATGTGCCTGCTGCATTAGGCAGCTTTACAATTTAGTAAAGTTCCAACACAAAATTAACTAGAAATAATGAGGCCAAAATCTACCAAAATGCTTTTCTAAGGCTTAATGCTGCAGTGGAGAGAATGCCTTTTAATTTCCAGTGTTTATTCCAAGCTACTTTTATTACTTTTTATTCTTACACCAGCATCATTTAGTTTAAATAGCTGCTTTCTTTCCTCTGTGCTTGCTGCCTGGTATTTCTGAAGAGACCAATCACATGCCCACAAAAACCCGTCAGTTTTTACAAGGCACAGCTCTCTCGGGCAAAGCCTGTTCCAGAACGACGTAGCCCTGTCACAGGGCCAGGTGCTGGCCCAAGATGGCCGATCGGTTCTTAGGCTTCCTGGCACAGCCCGGCCTTTGCTAACCAGCACCTCCCGGACAGTGCCAGCACACAGTGCAGGAACAGCATGGAGCAAGAACTGTTCCTTATTAGCTCAAACACAGCCACGCTGCTGTGGAAAGCAGAGTTCAGGGGTGTCGAGCAGGTCTGGCCCACACGGGCGTCCCTGGCCTGGAATACTGCAGCCTTAGCTTCTAGTCACATACGTTCACACACGTGATCATCTTAGCAGTGCTGCTCTGTACCTTCGGCACAGGGAAGAGAAGGATTTAACCTGCTTTTAGCACATCCTAGACTCCCATACTGTTTTCAGTGGTTTACAGTAAAAGGCCTTTTAGTTCAGAGTAGAAATGCCTATTAGTCTTAAAATTCCCGATTTTACATTTAGTGCTATGTAATCTAACCCATTTTTACTACTGGAGCTTGCAAGATAATCCAGTTCTTTATTATATTCTATCCTCCTCTGTAGTGATAACTATCCAAATTTGTGTCACCGAGGTATTTAATTACCGCATTCCTGTTCTCTATGCCAAGGCCAGTAGTGAAAATATTAAAGATTTCCCCAATACTGATGCTTGAGGAACTCAGAAGTTGTTTATAGCTTTCCCCTCTAAATCATTGTTCAGTTAAGCCTCATGCTTTCACGTGAGCCAGTAATGTCTAGGTTGCGCCATGTCATTTAATCTTCTGTAAAGAAGTTGAAGATAATTGTTACAGGCTAATCCCTACTCATCTCTGCACATAAACTTGAGTTCCTTGAGTTCTTCAGTCCAACTGTTTTTACCTGCTTGGTTGCTTAATTCCTCAGAAAAGAATTTCCTCTGTAGAGACTGTTTTTAGAGCAACTGGTGCTGGTGGATTAAAACTTTGTGATGGAAGAAAAGCAGCTAAATTTTTGGTAGAAAAATATAAATATGCAGTCATGGCTGGAGTAGAGTAACATAATAGACACTAGAATTACCAATTTTCCACAGCTTTATGGCAAAGTCATTAACATTTTCTGTCACAAATCCAGCATGTCTTTACGGAAAGATAATTAGAAGATGGTCTTGATTTTCTTAAATATTTTTATAATAATTAGTTCACACAAAGGAAGTATGGTGTTCCAACAGATTTGGCTTGTAACAGAAATCATCCAAATGACAACCCCAAGTTGTTTTACATCACAAAAATTATTACTGAATCATAGAATCATTAAGGTTGGGAAAGACCTCCAAAAGATCTCCTGGTCCAACTGTCCTCCTACCACCATTACCCACTACACCATATCCCTAAGTACCACATCCAGTAATACTTAAATGTCTTGCAGCAATTTGATTTTGAGACTTTTGTAGTCTTAAAGTCTCAATTAGATGTTATTTATGTTATATGTGAACTTTGTGTTCAAAGTTGTGTACTCACATCACAGCTTTATTTAAGAACCAACTAATAAAAATATTGAATGATCTACAGAAAAAAAAAAAAAAAAAGTGCTGAGCATGTTCATTAGTTAATGCATGTAGGCTGTTTTGAAAATGAATTGCACAAAGCATTTGCGGGTTATTTACTACTGCAATACATGACATCAACATCAACAAGAGGCCAAGAACAGAGAAAATGTGACAGGACACAATAAGTCTGTGGTCTGTATAAAGATGTCACTGAACTGAAGTCAACAGAACCACATCATTTACATCTTCTGTGTCATTACTCAGTACTGAAATTGTCTGAAAAAAATGCAAGATTCAACTGTAGTAAAAAAGTAACAGAATGGTAAGATGCCTATAAAGCAGTTACTTCTGTATTGCATCCCACATAAACATTCCTCAATTTAACATAAAAATGCTGCCTATACTCTAGCAGCAATGTAGTCACAGCAGCACAGTTTTTACTGCAAGCTGCAAAGCTCAGCTGAGAAATTAAGACATATTTTCTGGCCAGAAACCTACACTGAATTCCATGTTAAGACAGTTTCACTGTGAGAAGAATTCAGGATGTACACATCTTATTTCTACATGAGATGCTGTCACAATTAACACTGACAGAACAATATAAAAATCTAAGATTAAAAAGAAATAAATGCACTTCAGCTTAATAATTTCAAAACAGAAAAGCAGAAAAAGAGTTGAAAAGCAACAAATTTAGTGACACCTAGCACAGTCAGGTATATATTCCTTATCAGTATGCTGAAGAGAACAACCATATTTCTTGAAGGAAAAATGAAGTTATGTATGAAATAAAGTTTTGTGGTTTTTTTGTTTTATATACGTACATATATATACATATATATATTTAATTCCCATATCAAATAATTCATTTTGTTAGGAAACACATTAGGATGCAAACAAAGTGAGAACAGGAATGTATCTTGAAGAACACCAATAACTGAACAGGTTAGTCTCTCTTCAAAGAAGAGTCCATGCCAAGATATCAGTTAGCAGCTAACCACTAGTGGACTTGTCAAAAAATCTTACCTAATTATAAAGACAATTTAGTCCTGACAAACAAAGCCACCCATTTCTTCCCTGGTTGCTATGGGTAAGTTTGCTACTGCTGACATGCTCTGCCTCAGACAATTGCATTACACAGCAGAAAGCTCCTTTCTTGTGGATTTGGGCACAAACAAACCCTATGACAACTATGACAACTAGGTGACATGCAGATTAGAATGTGTCCCAAAAAAAACCACAGCATTAAGTTATACTTTCCTCGAGTAGGATAAAAAGTAGAAATGGAAAGCATCTGAAATACTGGCTTGGTAATATCATAACAAAATATTTCTGGCTCCATCTAGTGGGCTTTAGTGTACCCTGTTGGCAATGTGACTAACACAGCAATAGAAAAACAATGGAAGCAGCAAGGACTATGAAGTTTCCCTCAAATAGTTCTGGCATTGTTGTGAACAGCCCCTAAAGTTTGACAGACTTCTTTAAAGCTTCCTGTCTCTTTTTACTTTTCGATTTCAAACTGGGGTACTTGAAAGGCTCAGAGGCCCCCAGTTCAACCTCTCTTTAATCAATTCGGTAGGCTTTGGGGGTCCCCCCCCCCCCCCCCCCCAGTTACAGTGTTGTCTGATGTTCATGCTGCACTATCAGCTTTCCTATAAGCAAAAATAAGTCTAGGTACTTTAGGATTCCTTCAAATCTGTGGAGTATAAAACATTCACAGTGCAAATCCTCAAGTCTCTGAATTTGGAGAATCCCCTGAGCAAACAGCCATAAAGCAAACAGTTCTAACTGCTTTTATTGTTACAACACCTTAGTTTGGATTCACCTTTATTGTCGGTGGCAGTCAGATATTTTTAAAGATTTGTCCACCTCAGTACTATGAAGATTCTCCTTAGACTAGCTGGTTCCAAATAAAAGACTCATTTAACTTTGGTAAAACAGCCAAAAGAATTATAAGATTTCTTAACATTTCAGTCACACAGCCCCCATCAGAGCACCTGGTAGCAGGTGTCTTTCAAGTTCCAAATTAAAACCAGTTTCATATAAAGAATCTTTTGTTTTTGTAATTGACTGTAAATATACTCAGATAATTTTATTTCTTAATTTCACAGTTCTCTTTTTTTCTTGCATCTGACAATATGAAGAAATCAAACGTTTGAAATCCCAATTTAAATGTCATAGGAGCACTGACAAAGGTTTGTATAGTCTTTTGGTTTTGTTCTTTGTTGTTTGCTCTTTACAGTTAGGACAGTAGCTGGATTAACATGGTTAAGTTAAAGTGGATGACAGATGGTGAACACACCAATAAACCACCTCTTGGTTTATTTTTTACATCGTGGATGACCACAGCTGAACTTATACAGTCCAGCTCATCATCATGGATTCTAGACCCAAAATTCCAGCCCATTCTTCAAAATACACTTAGATATGTTGTTGTATGTTTGGTATTTCAAAAGATAAAAAGAATTAGAAAACTGTAAAAAGGAAGTCTGAAAGATTGAGGGTTCCCTCTAACACAATTGATGTTTGTAAAGACAAAATCATGCCAGCTTCATTTCCACTGCCACAAAGTGACGAATTTCCTAAAATCCGATCCACTCTGACACAGACTATCAAAAGAGGGAAAGGAAAGCACTCCTAGGAAAAATAAGTTGTAGATCAATATTATTAAGTGTGAAAACAATAAAGTAACAGTTAGGTACTACGACTGACCTGATATTACACAAGAAAAGGGAGATGGCATTCTGTTTTTTAATGTATCTCATTTGAAAGTAATGTTCCCAATTTTTGGAAAGGACTTTAAAATTATGTTTTTGTTTTTTACAAATCTTAGGATGCTTACACTACAACCTGATGAAGTGAAAACAGCAGTTCTGCACAAAATCAGTATCTGATTATATGTATATATAGTAAGGATTTTCTAAGTTTTCTGTGTTGGTTTTATTATTATTATTATTATTTATTTTTATTTTTTTTATTTGTTTGTTTCCTAAGTTTTCTGTGATCTGAAGTCTCTAAGCTTACCCAACTCCAATCACAAGTCACTAAAACTAGGTCCCTTCATCACTGCCATTCCTTCTGTTCAGGGTCTCACAGGGACATAGCATTAATTTCATAGTCCTAAAGTACGACCTCTCCAAAATAAGGACAGAAACTCATAATACTAGAATTGTGAAGTACAGGCACAAGAACCACAACCACACAATTTCTCTGATTCTTAAAGAAAAACAGGATGACAATGACATCAAACTTCAGTAATTTAAATGGTTCCTTAGGACTTGGGCCCAAGTGATTGTAAAGGCAGTATTTTTCCTCTACTAAAGGTTTATTTGCAGGATTTCTTGGGATCAGTTATTTCTTCACTCCTATGTAAAAAGTTGATTTCCTATAAGTACCTCAGGCAGGGAAGAACTACTCACATCAGAATATATATATACTAACTCACTCTACCATATACTCACTATACTAAATACAAAACTATAATTCAAGCAAATACAGACCAGCATTCACACAAAGTTCAACGCTTCCACAGCTACCCCTACTTTTCTCCTGACTTGCTTTTCTCCCACCCCACTTCATAGAAAACCTCCCCTGGCCTTCAGAGTTGCAATAGTTCTGATCCCCTTGCTTGAAGAGGCTGCTCTTCCCATTGCAAGATGCACTATTAAACCTTCTGAACATACCAAAGGATTCCTTAGGAGAATACCATTAATCATGCCCAGTTACAAGGGAAACTATAACCAAAGATCAAACACAATTACACACAACTGCAAGGATGAAAACCACAGGACGACAAAGCTTGAATTCCACAGTAAAACTACTTTTTATAAGCTATTATAAACTTAGAATGGTAACAACTAAGGTCCTTGTATAAATGGCATGTTTGCAATGCCTTCTAATTAACTAGAATCTAATAAGACTAGTAAATGTGGGCTCTATAGGACAAACCTCAGTAACTCTCAAGCCTTGGTTACTCTGGCATATCCTCAAGGTTTAATAATAATAGTCACAGCTCCCTTGCTGGACAGCCACTATTTTAAAGGCCTAACTGCTGCAGGGCTTATTGCAACTAAACTATTGCATTTAACCAGACCTGGACTCAGCGATTTTGGTATATGTGGAAGGGCTTATGTTATACTTCCAGTCTGAGTAAAAATGGATGCTTCCTGCCTAAAAGTTCTGAGGATCTACCCAAATTACATCAGGGCTGTCAAAAAGGATAAGGTGTTTTGAGTTCTGTTAATGCCTAAAATTCAGTGTTGGATTCCTTCTCACGTGCCAGGACTGTGGCTAACGAGGTTAGAGATACGGGCTTTGAAGAGGTCAGCAAGTGAAAATTCCCAGATTTATAGAGATCTCTTCTCCTTCTGGCCTAGAGATGCAAACTTTTCAATTTAGCGTCAGCTGCAAGAACTAGTGCTTGCTTGAGGGAAGAAGAGAGTAGCGGCAGAGAATGCACGTGTGTTCTACAATATTGATATACATACGTCATCTGGTTCTGTCTTTCCACATTAACCGATGTGAAGAAAACACTTTCCCAGGTTAGCTGGAGACTCGAGAAAAGTAGATCACTAGAGCACCTCACTCACTCGCAGTATTATCACAGCAAGGAGCAAGGTGGCACACTGGGGCAGTGGTTCTGCATCACAGTCACATCCCCAAAGGACATAACGTGGTGCTTCGTAAGCTTACTAATTTCACTGCTGCAGAATACATCTGGATTTACTGTGCTACTGTTCTCAGTTGGCTCAGGTACTATATACTTTCAAAACAGATGCCTACTTCTCTAGTTTTTTTGTTTGTTTGCTTAATTGGTATTTTGGAACATGTTTTGACAAAACTGTCAAAAAGATCTGAAACCCTGAGTGATCATGGAAACCTTATGAAACTTCTGGTTTGACGTATTTGGCAGCAGGTCATTTCTGAGGGACACACACTTCATAGATGTGCTCTGCCATTTATACAGAGCCAAAAAAATACATTTATCTTTAGGTCCAGATCCTTATCATTAAATGGCCTAGTTAGTTTGCAGTCCAACATGTCAACCAACAGTGCTCTACAGGAAGCTTCAACCAGCAGAACCCCATGCTGATCTGAGCGGTAACCAGTAAAGAAAAGGGTATCTATTTAAAAATCATCAAAATCAAGGGCCATGTCTTCTAATTTTTACTGAAAAAGTTAGTGTCCATTTACAGGAGGTTTTCATTAAGTAAGCCTCTGATAAGTGTCCTCTTCTCATGCCTACTGTTGTACTGAACATGACAAGCAAAGATTAGTAAATAGGGTCAATAAAAATATTTATATGGAAAGAAGTGTAATAGGCTTGGATTTGCTATTACTTAAAACTGAATTTAAAATTTGTGACACAACTACAATAGAAGTATCAGAACCTTACTCAGAATACAGAATGGTATTTTATTAAGCCTTTGGCACAATAATATTACAGAAGTCTAATGTTAGAGTATATAAACTATTTTGTTGCCAAAAAAATCTATAGACAGCTAAAATAAATAAATGAAGAATCTATAACACAAAAATGATCACATTAATCTAGAAACAGTTCAGAAAGTTAGTTTACCACAAAATGAATAAATAAATAACCACCTCTTCGTAGGATGGTGCATAATAATAAAACACTTTGGTTTGGATTTTTTTTAAAAAAAAAAAGTTTTTTAGACATTTTTAATGAGCACTTGAGATTGGTGTCTGGTTGTATATGATAACCTGATAGACGATTTTCACTTTTTTCTATAAAACAAGTACGTTAATAACAATGCAAACAACTATGCTATTCCCAAGTGACTGATGCCAGGCATCCACTATAGAGAGAGCTTTCTTATTCCCCAGTGATATTCATGACAAAACGAAAACAAAGCCAGGATCAGATAAAACTAAAAGATAATTTAAAGTAGGTTAAAAGAGACATTAAGAGAGACAAATTTCATTTCTCATATAAGAACAACAATTATTTGTTAAAATATACAAAATCATCATAGTACTGGAGTTTAAAAAATGCACTAACACCAAATGTGAACAGACAACTAGACCGTTGTACATATCAAGGGAAAAAAAAGCATTTGAACCCCATCTTCCAATGCAGAGGCAAAACTATTCTACACTCTCAGAAAGGCACCACACACTCCCTACCTAGAGCTGTAAGAAATCCAAATTGTTAACAACAATAAATATCATCTTTCTTAACCACATGACCAAGTATCTGTGAGCAAGTACACCTTAATTAACCAGGTCATGACTCTGAAGTTATGTAGCAATTACAGTGAAACTGAAAGATGAACAGGTTAAATGAACATTATTAACATCCCCCAAGAACTTTAGACATTTAAAGCTAAATGGGAGGTGTGTTCATATACATAGTAAACTAAATTACTAATATTCTAACTTCTATTAATTAAGACACATCTATGATTCTATCAGTATACAAATACTCTAGGAATCTACTTTGTGAAAGCACATTATCCCCAACAGCAAACAGGACTCCTGTTAATTTTGTATATGTATTTGGTTTACAAAGCATTGTTGGCTTTTTTTTTCGTGCAGATCTAAAATGATAAAAAGGACTTTTGAACTACTTTGAACTAATTCTCAATAAACTACAAACATTTGCACACATCAATTGACTAAAATTGAATTAGCTACCTGAAATCCAGATTTCTCCGTAGATCTCCTTGATGCTGAATGAAGGCATCTTTACAGTAAGTCAAACCAAGGGATTTTTAATTTTCAAATGCCTCCTATTTATACTTCACAGAAGACATCTCATTTAAACACAATATTTTTCACATTTATTTAAACTTTCTCCATGAACACACTGTCCAAGACAAGTCCAAGATCTGCCGAAATTGTCTGCATAAAGTCATGCATACTATGCTAAGTAACTGTCTTGTCTGTGCATCCAATATTTGATGCATCAAAAGATGTTTGTCATATAAATTCCTATTTTCTCAGAGCAGATCTAAACAGCAAACAGGCAATATTAACCCAGGTGCAAAGACTTTTTCATTTAATTCCTCAACCTATAAAAAATGTGTTCCTTGAAGACACTAGATAAAGTTCTAAGCAAAGAGTTCAGGGAAAAAAAAAAAAAAAAAAAAAAAAAAAAAAAAAAACACCTTGGGAGGTTGGCTTCTCTACTCTTTTACTGGCAATGTCTTCATTATTTATATAAATAGGCACTGGTTTCCAGCCACTGAAGCTGAATCTAGATAATTAAACATTTATAACATCCCCTGCTGTGCTGTGGCTAACTGTGTCCATAGAGTCCTAGGTGTGCTGTTACACACCTGAGACTGAAACAAGGAATTTGTTGAGCTACCTTTGATAAAGGTCTACACCTGGAACTTAATAGCACATGATATGGTTTCTGAATATTGCAACAGGTGGCAATTATAACTCACTGCTCAAGAACTGTTTCATCTTCCTGTTCTGGAATTGCAAATTCATTTCAACAAAGAAAATGATAGTTAAAATGTATTTGTATCTAACGCTATCTATTGTTGTTATGCTGTTTTCATATATATTTTAAGATAAATCTATATTAAGATAGCTTGAAGAAGCTACGAAGTGGTAAATGGTTCACAATCTGAAATTAGAAAACAAGTTTCTAATGCCATCAGGATAAGACAAATAGCAAAATGAAAGCCAGCCCGTCATTCCACCAGGCTCTCTCTATATCAACTCCGATGGTTTTCAGAAACTTAGTACCATCTAAAACAAGCCAACTAAAATTACACCAGCAGAGTGTACACCTGAAAGACAAGATTTATAGAACTAACATCTTTTACACTGATTGTTGTAGGTGGAAAAATTACACAAGCCATTGGGCGTACAAACCCTTTCTCATGTGATACAGAAGTACATATATGGGTGTAAAAGGATTTTCACACCTATTTACTTCTCTAGTTAGTGTTCTGGTTCGTCTTTAAGCAAGAAACACATCTGAATGTGCTCTCCAAGCATGGAGTTTGCTAACAAAAGCAAAGAGTCTTAATACAGACTTATATTAAAAACTCTGTAGTCTTTAGATTGCACTGATTAAGACTATTCTGAAGCTAGATTGTATCAAGAAGTTTATTATCATTTTTCCAATTAACTTTCAAGTACAAGAAAAACTAGAAAAGAAGAATGGCAATTTCTAGGGCCACATCCCCTTTTCCCTCTTCCCTTGAACACCATGGTATCATTGGTCTGTCCATGAGGAAATGGGCCAAAGGGCTTTTCAGTAGAGAGAGAGAGAGAGAAAAAAAAAAAAAAAAAAAGAAAAAAAAAAAAGAAAAAAAAAAGAAAGAAGTCTCATTCCATCCCACTGTCCTCCAGCTTCTCAGCTGAACTTCTCAGCAGCTCACAGAAGCTAATATGATGTTCAGCTACAACACAGTGTAATCTCCGTGTTCCTTGACTGAGTGTGTCTTAGTATGACAGTAAGGTTGTCAAAATTAACAACACTCAGAAAGAGATCTAATTTAGGAATAACATTTGCATGCCAATTTAGCCATCAGAATGATTTATTTACTACGTATGGTCTTCATCAGGACTTCAGGCAAGTTTAAAACTACAACGTTAATAAGATGTATGTGTACTGACTATTTTGTCTTATATGTAACATTGTGACAGTCTTGAAAATACTGAAAATCTAAGTATTTAAAGTTATCTACAGAGAAAGTTATTTTTATTTACATGTATTTATGTTTTGCAATCCAACTGCAAGACACAGAAGACAGAAAAACTGTGAGTTTTCACTATCATGTTTGTTAGAAGCACCTTCGGTTACTGGAGGTAGGCTCCTTAGTGATGAGGAAAACAAGAGTGAGCTCTGAACTCTGTAGAGATAAAGGAGAGTAGCTCAGACAAATGGATACATGAGAAATAGGATCAGAGAACACACCCGGACAAGTGAACTAAGACAGGAAGGTCTAAGTTGCCAACCCTCTGAATTACTTTTAGAGATCCCAATCTGAAAGACAACACTCAAGAGCTGAGGAAAATCATTAAGCTTCCTGCAGCTGAGAAATGTCTCAGCAAAATAATCCTACATAATAGCTGGTCCAGGAGACTTCTGTCAGAAGTATTTTAAGTCTATGAAATATCCTGTTGTTTTTGCAAGTTGCTTTGTAAAGAAGTTGTTTGTTTTTCCCAAATTTCAGTAATCAAAAAATCAACGCATTTCTTTAACAACATATCCCTTAGAGCATTGACAGACCTTAAAAACTTGATGATACTCGGAGCATGTTTCCTGATAAGACACAGAGGTCAGAGTCAAGTGGCAACAGCAGGTAAGAGTTTACCCAAACAGGTATTTTCCAAAAGCAAGAAGGCAACGGTGTGAGAAATAAGCCATGATTTAGGTTATTCCCAAAGATTATTACAAATATTTGTCACATCTGGGCAATCCCAGATTGCTACAGGGCACCGTGGAAGCGCAGGCCTGCAACATAGCTGGGGTAGAAACAACAGGATTCTTGGCTGGGCCCAGGATCACTTCAGGGGGACAGTAGTAAAATGAGAAACACTTTCTCTCTTGTTTAACAGTTCAAATGAAATTTCCACAAAATGATGTGGGCGTTCTCACAAGCACTTTGGTCTCTCCTGACTGGAATAATGTAATTCATTACTCTGTAATACACCAAAGGAAAACTGGGGAATCGGAAGTTTTTATCTGCAGTAAGACACATAGGGAGAACAAGGCCCAATGTTAATTGCTTTTGATCTTTTCTAATGTAATTTTACATAGAATTGTTTTATGAGGCTATATTGCTACAAATGACTGCAATTGTCTGTACTTGGTCTGTCTAGAACCGCAAAAATGATTAAACCTTGATTTAATAATTAAAGTTAAAACTCCAGAGTTGGTCCAGTTATTAGGGGAATTAACCTGGGAACCTATTCAGTAAATATGTTTGAATCTGAATTTGCCTAAAGAAGACTTTGAGACAATTCCATCAAAAAGTTATTATCTGCAGGTTCTTAAGACTCATGAAGGTGGAAGATATAATTTTTAAGACAAGCTATTTGTTTGTGCCTTTACATATTTCAAAATACATACTATTACAAAGGTAGAAGACCCACTTCAAGGACAGTGTTAAATGTTTTACCCTCTTCACTCAATGGATAAAGACAGAACAAGGATGAAGTTCCCTAGCTTTGCACCTCAGGTTTATCCTTTACAGAATTATAAGCAGTTCTGTTGAAGGCTTTCATTTACCTATAGCACCTTATAACAGATTTCCTAAAAACAACTTCCTAAACCTGCTAAAAGAGATGAAAGAGCAGAGAAAGGACCAGACTGTCCCTATGCCAGGCAGCCGAACTGCCCATTTCATGTCACGAGTGTTCAATTTATAATGCAGAAATACAGCTATGAAAAGAGAATCGATTCTTCCAGTTTGAGTTACAGGTGTGTGATAGTATATGTGAGATTAGCACCTAGCAGTTCAGTCTTTCCACTTGATCTACCTGGTGGACTCCAGATCAGGTTCCAGTATCATCACTGCTTGCCGGGAGACTATTCCCCCAGCACTGTTATGAAGGGGTTGCATGAAAAATAAGGAGAAACTTCATCTCACTAGCAGGAATATTAAGGATTCATGGTGTCTTTAAAGACCTCTTTCACCTTCAGATTTCAAAAAGTGTCTCTTCCATGTCATACACTCCCATATAAACCATCTTTTGCTTCAGCTGACTCCAGTTTTATGACAATCAGCAACTGCCTCCTAACTTCCTGGGATGAGAGAAAAAACAGATTTCATTACCAGCTACAGACATTGTCTAATCCAGAATGAGATTTTCACTCTCTTTCAGACAGGGCAGCACTGACCTCAACAATATTTGTTGCAAATTATAGTTCCACATAATTTAATTAAGTTAGAGCTAACTCAAACCATAAAGCTGTTGAGCTGTTGTGTTTTTTTTTTTTGGTTGGTTGGTTGGTTGTTGGTTTTTTTAATCTCTGTGCCTGAGGCAGTTATTAAACAAAGAATAGGAAAACAAGCACTTGAAAAGCATGAATCGATGTATCTAAACCTCAAATATTCATAACTAAATATTCCATGCGGATTTTAGAAGTTTTGAAAAGCCAGATCCATAACCAGCAAGTGAAGAAGGAACCTAAATCAGAAGGATCCATGTTTTCTCCTGCCAAAAACATCCTTAAAGACTTCCTTGTGTCCTCAAAGTATCAATGACTTTAAAGCCACTGCCTCCAAGCAAAGGTATAAAAATATAGTTTTGTTTAAAAACAAGCTAAACTTCAGTCAAAATTAAAATATTCACCACTACTTCATTTAATAGTATTTGCAGTGAAGATATGTTTTTACACAACTTACATTGCACTTCTTAGTTCCATATGTTTTTAATCATTTAATTTAATGGTTTTCAATGATATAGCTGTATGTTTTCACTACTACAGCTTATGATGTTGCGCATCTTAATAAATTTAGGAATTGGTTAGGAATGTAAGTGTGAAAATCTAAGTAGGAGGAAGGAGATCCTGCGCACCTTTATTTTTTTGAAATACACTTCACTTCAGTCAGCCTTAATTGACTCTCGTTGCTCAAAGAGCACTCCTCTGCTTCATGGTCACATTTGATTGAATAATAGCAACACTAATGCACAAAATCCTTTAAAATATACCTTTGTTATTTAAAGAAAATAAAAATACAGAAGATGGAAAAAATCACTGAACATTATTTTTCCTTAAAAAATAGTCAACTATTTCCTCCTCAGAGATGATTTTTCTCTTTTATAACATAAATGACTCCTTTCTGTCACATTTGGGCCTTGATTTTGCAAAAGTACTTGATATACGGTGATAGCAGACTAATGATTGGCTGGGACAAGTGATTCGACTTGGAAACAGATACAGCAAGCTTTATCCTCCAGTGTGGTAGCAGTATGAAATGTAAGCTCTCTTCTATGTATATTTAACAGTACAATTGCAACATTACAACAGAGTGAGAATTCACGTCCAACTCCATTTCCCATAGTAAACAGCACCAGCAGATTGGTATATGATTGTCTCCTTCATTCATCAACATGCAGAGTCCCAGTTTTTCTTTATAATCTTAATCTTTATTTCTCAAGACGACAAACTGAAACGTTAAATACTTTCTATTCTATAACACCTCACAGGCTTTGGATACACCTGATTTTCTAACTCCCTATTGTTGAATCATACAGTCAACATCCTACCAACAATCACCAAATATTTATAGCTTTATCCGTATGTAGATTGAATTTGCCACTCTACAGCTACTCAATACAGAATAGGCTTCCTAAGAAATACTGGAATTCATGCCTTCTCTAATATGTTAACAATGGAAAATTGCTAACAATAAAAACAGGTAGCTGGTAATATTAAGGACTCTTTGCCTTGATTAACCTCCTACTAAATGCTGTATCACACAAAATTAAGAAAAAAAAAATCCTATTTATACTGAGGGTATAAATATACCTTTTGAGGGTATCTGTATACAACACACCAAGGCTTTTAACCATACTAGTAGCACTAAAAGAGCAAGATGAAGACCGCTGCTGTCCCTACGTCACAATACTTGTAGTAAAGAAAAGTCTGACCTCTAATATGTTCCTTCTTCCTTTTGTAACTTCTAAGACATGTATTTCAAAATCATCAGAACTCTTTAGCTCCTTGATGTGCAATTGTTACTTATGAAAAAATCTAAACAGTTCACTAGCTAAAGAAATTCCTGTCCCTTTGCTCCTTAGCACAGGCACACTGTAAAACTAGCTAATCATATAACATTATTCCTGTAACCCCCTTTCTCTTTCCCTCTCCCTGGCGCCCCACTCACGTCCCCAAGTGAATTTAGGATTTGGTACTGCTACAACATGTGTGAGTACCTCACGGGCATTAGTTGCTGGACTGACTCTGGGAAAACTGTTAACATCAATTACTTACAAGGTTATACGGAACAGGATAAATTAATTCTTCAAGGAGAAAATAGTTCCTTTGACTCAACCACCATTTGACCTCTACAGCTACCTCTGTTATTCTTGTAACTGGTGTTACTTCATGGCTTCTGTGAGTTCACAGCATTTATTTGGAAAAAAAAAAAAAAAAAGTATGAAGATGCAGGCCAAAAGAAAACTATGTAGTCCTCCAACAGACTGGGGAGCACCACAAAGATTGCTTGCCCCCTAGTAAAAACATTGCCTAAATGCTAACAACAGCAAATGACTTACAACTTTTATATGAAGCAACATATTTCTGAGCCATACATGTGAGCTGAATGTGAGCCTTGACACTGCTACCAATAAATAAATCCCATTTTTTGCAATGAAAGACTGTGCCATGTTGCATATGGATGCTAAAGAATCTCCTTAGGCATCAAATATTGGAACTTACTTGCCAAGCACTACAGGGAAATTGCAATTCCCTTCGGAATACATTAGTGATTTTCAAGGAAGAGCAAATTTACATTAGTTCAGGTAGTTTTCTTGATTCCATTCTCTTTTTTAATAATTGCATATAATCTAGTAAAATATTGAAATATATTCAGGCTTATTCTCAAATTCATCTTTATACTACCTTTTCTAAATGCATCTAAAATAAAATCAGATTAAAATATTTACTTCTGGTGTAATATCAGCAAAATAAACACAGTGTCAGTGACATGCATAACTTCTAACATTAATTCAACATTATGCTCAATACAATATGTGCACCACATTTTTTGAATGCCTGTGTGCCATTTCATTTTAAAAATAGCATATGTGAATGGATTGCTCTATGACATTGCTGGCATATTCTTAGATGGCAAGAACAGATATGTTTTCTTAGTTATTACTGACATCTAACTGTATTGTCATTAAAAAAATCAAAAAAGAACTACCATGCTACAAAAAGTTACTAAAAGAAGCCAAAATATTGAGAACATCAACAACATTTGAGATTGAGAATATCAACAACACTGCTACCACATAGGGAAAAAGTGATTTTAAAGGTTTATATCACTGTGATAAAATTAATTTGTATTTTTGTAAGAGAAACACCTCCCAGATAATTACCTACTCATTTTTTTTTTCAACTGTGCACATATCATATTGCAAACTAAAGGAAAAGTAGGGGCATGCTCACAAAAGCCGCAGAGAGGAATATCATGCATAATGTCCACAACAACCCACAGGTTATTAGTAAATTATCTGAAAAACAGATAAGCCTTTCATGCCAAACATTGCTTTCATTTCAATGATAATAACTCCCCTTGCCTTTAGCAGGAATTACACCTGTGTAAATGAAAGCAAATGTAGGCCAGGAAACAATCTACTCATAAAAGAAAAGGACTTAAGACAGAAAAAAGGCTCTAACCACTTTGTCCTCCTGGAGTTCATATCCACGAAAGCAAGAAAGAAAGGACAGAAAAAAGACAAAGAAGGAAAGAGTCACTTTCATTCTGAAAGCAAGCAGTAGTATTTGTTAGTAAAATAAATGAACAAATTTCAAAGGAATTATTATGTCATTCTTATTTCCCATAGTGGTGAAGAGGATCCGCTGAAAAATATTTCATTTTAATCATTTTCTTATTTTTATGGGTGAAATTGAGAAATCTTATCTATCCAAGAAAATATTTGTACAAATTAAAATTATTTTCTTTGTGGAATTTTCTAAGGCATTACTCCAAAATATTTTGAATTACCTTAATATATTAAATGGGGCATGTCATAAAAAGGATGCAGAATTTAGCTCCACATGCCTTGGACCCCAGTATTGCAAATGATTAGCATGCATCAACCTTTTGCACTTGCACTGAGTCCATCGAAATTAAGGATTTTTTGTTTATTCTAGCCAGAAATAGGGCATTCATCATTATGGCATAACTCCATGCTCATCACTCAATAGCTCTTTAAAATAGTAGGGTTTTAAAGCACAAGGAGACAGAGTTTCTCAAGCACTCATTGCATGTCATGTCAGATCTGTATTACTTATATACTCTTTTTCATATTCATAAATATTGAATACAAATATTCCCAGTATTAGTTTCCTTGAAGGAACTGTCTTTTTAGCTAAAATTGTAAATGGAATAATACTTCAGAAAACAAAAATATTCAAAATGGTTTCAGACAAAACTGTTTCCCATTTTTGTGAATGATGATGAAAAATGCATAAATGAGCAATATTTTCTGGTACGTCAACGTCACATGCCAAGACACAGACTAAATCTAGGCATGCAAACAAGCACTTCGCTATGTTGGAAATAAAACTGCTCACGTAGAAAGGATGACAACTCATCTTATAGGTTTGTTATTCAGATACCCTTATGACATGTAACTTTGTGCTCCTGTGCTCTTACAAAAGTTTTAGGTTTTCCCCAATGCTACAGACACAAACAAACAGGAGAGAATACAGCAGAGCCAGCTGAGACAGTCAAGGGGCAGAGCACACAAGGAGAAGCTGAGGGACACAGGCTTATTCAGCCTAAAGGCTGGGATGCGGATGGATGGGGGAAGAGAGGAACTGTTTGCAATCTTTAACTACCTCAAGGTGAGCTACAGAGAAGACAAAGCTAGAATTTTCTTGAGGACGCACAGCTGAAGGACAATGCACTAGCAGGAAATTGGACTAGATAACCTCCCCAGGTCCTACCACTCTCAACTTACTCTGTGATCCTATGTGCAGTGGTAAAACTTCAAGTTTTAACTTAAAGCATTTTCAAAGATGCTACAGTTTTTCAAGTATTCTCAATTAAAGAAATAAGGAATAGCATTGAAAGCTATCTAAAACCAAAGAATTTGTAAGCATTATCAGTGTGCAGTCACTTATCTGCACAGCATCTGGTGCACCACTGCTTTCCTAGCAGGGCTGCCTGTCCCACCACAGTAAGAGTGGCGGGAGTTGTTCATAGATGTTTGGAATGAGAACACCTAATGCCTCAGTCTCTCATTCTCACCTCTGGAGAAATACACTCTACTATGCAAGAGGAGCATTACCAGACATTTTTAGCACAGAGGCTAAAAGTTTTGAAATCATAAATGCCTGCCTGGTTAGGTTCCTTTCTTGGTGAATGTCTCTCAACTGCAGGAAGCTGTAAGTAGGAGCGCAGAAAAGCAATTGGGTCAGACTAGCCCAGCTCCCCAGTTTAAGGATACAGACAACAGTTAAAAACTGTATTCAATTTTAAACAAGAGAGCTTTACAAAATTAAATTAATTAAATTAATTCCTACAAGTAATGAAGCAGGTAAAATAGCAAATACTGACAAAGTTTTGAAAATGCATGAAAAAAATGCTACTTTTTTATCATAGAACTTAGCTTACTGCTCTACCTACCTAGGCTGACTACTCTTTGAAGCAGAATTGTCTGTCTCTAGCACAGTATTTACTGTCTTAATAACTTTTAAAATCTTGTTATTTACCTTCAGTTATTCATATTCTCCAGTGCACCACTATTCCTGAAATTTTAAAACAGACTATAAACAAGGCCTGTGATATTTCAAGGAACTGCTTAGAAATAGTGCCATTTTGAGTGTTAATCCCTTACAATCTTCACTATGCAGTACCCATAATTTGGTCATTTGATGACACGTAGTATTATGCGTAGTGTTCTCCTCAAAGATAAACAGTGAAGCATAAGGCAAAAGGCAACAAATAAGATAGAACTTGGGAACTTTAGACTAGATGTAGGAAATTTTTGTTTTGTTTTTAATCAAGAGAGTGGTGAAGCACTGGAACAGTTTGCTCAGAGTGGCAGCAGAGTGGCATCCTTGAAGATTCAAGCTCAACTGGACAAGGACCGCAGAAAACTAATGTAATTCAAAATTCTTTGAGCAAGAGGTTGGGTGAGACACCTTCAGAGGTCCTTTCCAACCCAACAATTATTCATCAATAGTCTGTCCTCACTCATTAAGAAAATCTAGCTATAGTAGCCTTTTTAAATAGCTTTCAACTATATACACACTATACACCTGCATATATTTAAACATTCCGCTTAGCCATCAGTATGAATCTTTCCCACTTTTATCTCTTTCCCCAAAATAATGACTAGCATAATTTATTCAATGTACTGACTATTTTTATTCTACTCTAACATGGTGTTCCGGTCTATCCAAGTTGTAAGTGACAATTATATATAACAAATTTTAACTATTAAATATTCTATTAGTCTTCTGCAAACACATGGATGATCTACACTTCTTCAGACTGTGAATTATGTTCTAATCTACTTTTTCCACTCAGTAGTTTTCACCTAAAATACAAGGATCTTTAGAACATTTAAGAGTAAAACCATAATGCACAAGAAATAAGTTAATATAAGAAGAAAAGTAGATGACAATATACAAACCAGTAATAGAGAAGACTCATATCAAATCTAGAAGACAGAAACAAACTCTCACTGTAACACTGATATGTATTTAAGAGAAGACAGCTTAAGAGCTTTGAGGCTGTTTTTCTAATATCTACTCTTGTGTCACTAGGTTCTAACATTAGAAACTATTGGCTCATAAATACTGATCTGGTAGCACTGTTTTGTTCCCTCACACTTTCTTTTTGCCAAGTCTTAATTTGTGTTCAAGAGTTTCCAAAAGCTTAAATTTACTTGAAAAAACTTAACTTTAATCACAGAAAATATAAAGTAAATGCTAAATGCTACTAACAATGCAGGCAAGGAGAACAGAACAACTCATATCTCCTACAAACTTGGTCAATATTTATGAAAATTGTGGCAGATCAGTCATTTTGATATATCAGTAGACAAGTATCCTCTCTCTTAGCTTAGAAGATATTCCAAAGTACAAGCACTGCTTAGGTAATGATTAAATAATACATATTTACTCATTTATAAACTATATGCTCAATGGAGATGTAAGATATTTCTCAGAAATTAACTGCATAGGAAGAGCTTTAAACACTTCAACATATCAGTGCAAATTTTCCAATGCAAAGCAGCAATTCCAGAAACTGGTGGCTTTGGAGGCAGTTCTGACTCTAAATCCTGTCATTCACCCTGTAATGTGTAAATCGCAACTGATCTACAAGACCTGATTCAGACAGAATCTACCTATATGGAGCAACTTTCAGGATGAAGTGTCTCTTTTCAGAAACAGAAAATGAAATTCAAAGAAATGTGAAATTCAAGACAAGCAGTTACTCTTCATTAAACACCTAGAACTACCTCCAGCTTCTCAGCTGCTTACCCCAGCCATTGATGCACAGCATTTGAGTTCACACCAGTACACCATAAGGAGTGACATGACTGACCATATGAGAGGCAGTCCAGTCAGTCGTTTCAATAGCAAAGATATTTAAGAAATTATCCCATCCAGTTCTCAAAGAACAAATGCTTAAAAAGCAACAAATTGGTCAGATTTTGGCAATATTTATTCAGTGAAAATGCAAGTACGTTTTAATATCAGTTTTGTGGGAAAAGGCGTTTACCTCCATGAATATTCAGACAATATTCAGAAATGTGAGTTAAATAACTGTAATTCCATTCCATATGCAGAAGAAATGTAGCATTAAGTCAATAGCTACACCTTATCCTTTAAAAAAATGTTACAAGGTGAATATGGCATTTGACTGGGTAAGCCAAAGCCACTGTTGAAGAAAGTATTTTTTCACCTTAAGTGCAAAAATATCAGTTTGCCTAATATTATCAGTTCTTCACTGTGTCAGGATCATAATAAACTCTAAGGTTTTTGAAAGCTCTGTAATAGAGTGACGAGTTCAAATATGCCTAGCCTCTGTTGAAATTGAGGCTATGATCTGCTCTTTAATGAGATTCAAAACAGCCACCAAGCGAAAATAGCCTAAAATAATAAAGCAAGTAACAAAAATAGTTTCTGCAGTATCACTTGAAAGAAATGATAATACCCACAAAGCTTCTATTAGAATCACAGATTTTTTTTTCTGAAGAATCAAGAGAACTTGAGGTGTCAGTACAGCAATTCTGCAGCTGGGTATCAGCATTGCTACATGTAAGTTTGCATGAGAAGCTTAGAGGCTGGAAAGGAGCAATGTCTCCTGGTTCAAAATGGTTGCTGTGCAAGCCTTTTATCTGAGTACCAACTGCAGCAATGAGTTGCATTCTGCAGGGACAGCATGCTGCTTCTATACTGCCCAGGCACAGACTAGGCCAGCGGCCTAGCCAGGGCCAGGAGCAGGGAGAAAAGGGTGATTTCAGCCAGGCCATGCCCCCACCAACAGAGCTGTCTCCTCTCACGAGGAGAACAGGGTATTCCCAACAGGGCCGTGGTGATAAGGCAGAACCAAGGCCAGCCAGAAGAGCCAGGCTACAGATGCAGGTCAGCAAAGGGCACAGACCAGCCATAGCACCAAGGGAGTGACCAAGGCCGAATGCCTGAGCCACAAAGCAGCCCCAGGCAGGGGGTGGAAGCCCCCACAGGACTCCTTCTCCCACAGCTTTACCTGGGCTGATCTCAGGCTATAGCTGGGCCACATCAGAGCTGCCCTCAAGCACAGGCTGCCAAATACTGCTGGAGGTGAGGGACAGGGAGGGGATTGTGCTAAGGACCACGAGGTATATGGCTGAACTGTAGTCCTGCTAAGTTGGGGCATAACTTTGGAAAGCTGCTCACCTCAAATTAAATGGAGTTAATCATTGTTTAGAAATGTTTTAACAATCATGGATGGTCACTGTGGCATCGTTGTTTTCAGATAACCATGACCAGAGTTCAGTTGTGCTGGAGGTCCTTAATGTATCTGATAATGTGAACTCTATTCTATTCACAGAGAGACATGAGATGTGAAATTCATCCCAGTTAGAAGGATAACTTTTACAGTCTCCAGCCGTGAATTTGAAATTTTTAAATAGGAGACTGTCTTTGGAATAATTCTGCAGCTTCCTTTTATTTCTTCCTGAGATAATGGCACAGAGATTCTCCAGAAAGAATAATACAGTTGTACGTTACCAGATTCTACAGGTGTTACATGGCCTAAACTGAAGAAAATTAAAAAATGGTTTGGAGAAATCCTTTCCATCAAGTCATTAATGTCACTTCTAGAGAAACACAGAATCAAACCATGTCTCTTAAGGATCAACTTATTTGTATGTGATTGCAAATCACTGAGCTTATTCCAAATCCTAGTGACCTGGAAATCCTGACTGTGACAGACTAATTCTTTGGTGCCTGTCAATTGTCAAGAGAATGAAATGGATTACACTTTGTGGCTGCATATGGATGGTCCACACTGTATGTCCTGCAGCTGGAAATGCACTCAGCAAAGAAAAGAACTTGATGGTTCTCTGAAAATCAAATATAACCCCAGAAAAATAATCAAAATGCAAATTTTTGACAGAAACAAAGAGAAACTGAGAGAATTTTCCTATATTTTATCTATGTAGTTCAAACACAGATGTTAGGCCCTAGGAAGCAACTGAAAATCTCTTATTTTTGATGTTCAAAGACAAAGAGAGAAGGATGTTTCAGCAGGTGTAGATAGTAGATTGCCGAACATCCTGAAAGCAGGTATTCCCCATACATCAAATTAAGTTTTCACACAAGTATTGTTTTCTTCCTCTAGGAATTGAAAGATTGATTTACTGAACTGGCATTCTGGGCTGTTGAAAATTATATTTACTGAACACAAAGTTTTATCTATCTGAAGGCAGTAGATGTCAAACATTTTAACATATAAATTTCTCAGCTGCATAAATCTCATTCTGCTGCCTACTGCCTCACTCTGTGTATTTTCCTGTATAAATCAGTACATGATTAAGAATGAATACCAATGTTATCTTGTGTATCAGTGGCACCTATACCACTACAAGTTGCTGTTATGTGATTTATTATTTGAGAAACAAAATTGCAATCAATCTGAAATTGTTCATAATCGTAAGAGATGCCAGTTTAAGCTCCCTTATTGCCACAAAATTTAAACTCCCCATCCTGGCTGAATACTCCAGTCCCTAAGGTCATAAGCAGGAGCACAGAAGCAGCGTACCATCATTATCAATTTTATCTGATCTAGAAGGAACTTCCAGATAATGATCATTTTTGCACAAAATTGACTTAATTTTAATGCAAGCATATGAATCAGCTATGTAAGTTTCATGTTTTCGCTCTGTAAGCTAAAGGTATCAACTTTAGTAAGGGTAAGTCATGTCTGTTAAATTTACTAAAATTCCTTCAAGGAGTCACCAAGTGATACCTGCTGATATAGCTGAGTTTGGCCTCTGGGATTTTAAAGAATATCAGTGGACATGAAAAAAGAATAAATATTCTTATTCCATGAGAAAACTTTATTAGTTTAAGACAAAAAGAAAAGAACATGAATAAATGGTTGGGGCTTTTTAAGGGAAAAGTATCACCAGTGAAGCCTCACAGAGAATCTCTCTAGAGATACTCCGTCCAGCATATTCATAAGTGATCAAGAACAGAAAGGAATGAGAGCCAGAAAAGTTTATTTACCACACTAAATTATCCATAGTAGTAGAAAAATACCAACTGAGAAGAGCTGCTGAACAGACTCGTAATACTGAAAGCAGAAGTGGGCTTGCAGAAAGACAGATTTAGGTTAGACTAAGAAAAACTTTTTAAGCAGTGGACTTAAGAGGCTATGGAAGAATCTCACTGGAAACCTATCAAGAGACAGTAGACAAATATCTGCAAATCTATTCTGACGGAGATTCCTTCTAACTCAAACCATTCTATGATTCTAAATTATGTCTCAGAACATCTCATTAGAAGAAGCCTTCCTCTTAATGCTTTTATTCTTTGACTCTAACTTTGTAGACATAATGAATCCATGAAACTGTCTCAATAGTATTTTATAATCAGATGAAATCAGTACAGAAATTATTGTATCTCCGATTAATGGTAACACAATTTAGCTGTAAAAAGCAGTAATAATGTGAGCTTACTCAAGACAAAAGGTTCTATACACATTTTTAAATTACCTTGACAAAATTTGGTCGTATCAAGGCAGTTTGACAGATTTACACATAATCTCAGTTACCTTAATCATCAGCAAGTAGCAGGTTCTTTTCTACCCTGTCAATCATAACCTGAGTCCATTATTTAAGCCTCCTCTTCATTCTTGGACACAAAATACATAACATTGTCACCTGCCTTCCAAGCGATTAAGATATTTGCAGTTTGCATGGTATTTGCAATGACTATTACAAGAAAAAACTGATTTATGGAAATAAATGATACTGACAAATGATTACATTAATAAATAAATGATTGTATTGATTTACAGAAGATGCTGTGACAGCAGCATAAGAAGTCCTGAGTAGTCAAGAACATTCTACAAATATCTTTCTGAATCTGAGAAAGATGTGTGAGATGTCAACATCTAAAACATTGAATAAACTACTTTTAGAACTTAAGTTTTCTGACTACCTCAGTTCTACTGAATGTTTTATTCTATGACCAAACTTCTTAAAAATTCAACTTGCTGTTTTACCTGTTGTTGTATAATAAACACCAGTATACTAGCTGAAGCTCCATGCTGTTGGTGCATTGCATTTTTACTAAGAATATTTTAATGTATTATACTTATATGTGTATATATATCTGCATATGTTTAATAGATAAACATTTTAAAAGTCTGCAACACACACTATATACTATTCTAACAGTCATTTTACGATAATCTTCTACAGACGATTCTGGGCAAGCATAACATTAAAAAAAAAAACCTTGCTCTAATTTGCAATAGTCACAGTGTCTCAACATTAGCATCACTAGCTCACTAGCTAGACCTCCTGGTCTCCAATACAGAAACTCAATCCTCTATTCAAAGAATTGTACCTGCATGAGTCTTACAGTAGAAATGTGGCGTGTGTTAATGTAAAGTACATAGTCACAAATCCATCTGCAAATGGAAATTATTTGAAATGAGGACAGATGTCTTAGAAGACCCTAAAGTAGACATCATTTCATCCTTAAAGGAAATCTGTTTCAGTAGCTATGTGGTTAGGATGCATAAGCAATGAATAAAAGATACTGAGGTTAGAAGTTTATTACTAAACTTTAAGTCCATACCTTATTTGAGCGTAAAGACACTCTTCCTCCACAGCGTGCACAGAATTTAGTTTGGCAATATGAACAGTTATGGCCACAGCCATCAGCAAATTTTGTTTTGTGGCAGATGCCACAGGTTGGGGCATCACCCTTCTGCTCCTGCTGCTGCTGTGATTCTTCACCCATCTTCTTCACTTGCTCCTTATACATCTCAAACTGCTGATGTAATTTTCTGCAGAAGAAAAGAGATCATTAACAGTTGGTTTTTTTTCTTTTTATTTAGGTCCACCAATACTTCACAATCACTAAACCGCAGTCAACTTCAGAACAAAAATCAGAGAGAAATATGTGTAATTTATGATGCTCCAGAAGTGTAACCTTCAAGAACTACTACTTCTCCAACTGAACTAAACTGTAGGAGGTGGCCTAACACTAATAACATGCAGCACACAGTCCGGCTGTTACAAAGACAAGTAACTTGCTTTGGGATGTGACCAGCTGTGAGCTGCAAATACAACAGTAGGAAACATGAAGTGAGTGATTCATAATCCCATGGTACTAATGATAAACTGGTTAATAGCAGGAAAAAAAAAAAATCATTTATTTTTCCAAGTGCACTTTCACCTAGTTCCACCAGACATATGCAAGTGTCTTATCTTAATACACCTTATCTTCATTTATCCAGCAACACTGGATATTGCCAATATTGCACAGATTAATTATTCTAAAATGCTTTATCAGTCATTTATCAAGCAATGGGTGCAACCACAAGCCCATAGCAAGGTATGTCAACTTAGCAACTTATTATCCATTATTTAAGCCATTCATAGCATTATATAGTGACCACCACCTCATGCCACCTCACGGTGAAGGACTAGCTTAGGTGTAAAACCTAGGAGCAATATTTTAAAATGCACACATATGCACGTGCAGAAATCCCACACATTCTACCTTCCATTTCCAGTGGACTAGGAGCACATTCATATTCAGCTACCAAGTTCATACTGCAACGATTCCTTCAGGCATGCTACTTCATTGATTTTCTGATCCCATAATAATCAAATCTCTATATATGATAGCTATATTGTCTCACTACAATAAAAGTTACAGACTCATTTCCTGTTTTATAATAGATTAAAATATATATATATATTATTTCTAAAAGTAAAAGATGACACGGGAAATTTAATTTTCATCATAAAATTTCAGTTTCCTGTGGTTGCTGAAAAGGGCTGGAAAATGTGACATGGTATAAGATTGATTCACAAAGAGAAAACAAAAAGAACTTCATCTTCTCTTTAATTTTTATACCTGTGATTTAAAGGGGTCTGACTCATGATCTTTAGTAGGGAATGATTCCTAGTAGGGAATTCTACTCACCTAATCTTGCTAATTGAGACTGTAGATTTCAGCAACCTAAGAATTACTCATCTAGTCTAATTACTTTATCTACTATCCTGGACAGACACGAACGCAACCAAAAAAATGAAGCGTTTCCTATGAAACATTAAAATCGTATACTAAGCCAAAAAAGAAAAAAAATGCAAGACTTATTTTTCTTAGAATTTAGCTTTCCAGACATTCTTGAGATTAATTTTTTTAAAATATATATATACATATATATGTATAAAGTCTATCTATTCATGAAGTCTAACATTGCACAGAGACTAACAAAGCCAGGAGACCAGCATCTTTAATACAGAAATATATATTTTATACAGTTCAGTTATAAATTAATGATACAAAATGGCTTCATCAGAAGTGTCAAAGGCTCTTACCAAGACAGACATTAGCACACTGAGTCAGTTAAAAATTACTTCAAACAGTATTTATTTACTACAGTTCCCCACACATATGGCAAGAATTGTTGGTATTTGCTTGAGTACTTTCAGGAAAACTCCCCTAAAAATATAATGCTTGCTATACCACAGAGGAGCCATAGGAATCAAGAGGCAGCTCCCACCCTCCGTCAGGCACAGCAGGAGGCAGGAGGCAGGCCTCTTCTGTGCAGCAATGGGACGTCTCCTGCTCTCAGCCACCTCTAGCCTTTTCCCAGAGAGAAAGCATGTTTACTTCACGCGACTTATGCCTCATCTTTCTAATCTACCGGCTCTTGTCACTTGAGTTCAGTTTTGAGTCCACACACTGCCCTCAGACCGCAGCAGTTTCTTGCACGCTGCCAGGAGCTCTGGCCTGGGGCAGAGCAGAGAGGGCCCGCTGCTCCCCCAGCCCCACAGGAGGGACATGGGGACACCGCGGGAGGGACGTGGGGACACCGCTGCCCTGGCAGGAGCCTGAGGGGTCAGGGGCAAGGGGCTTCCTCTGCTTGCTCTACAGTTCCATGAGATTGCTGCTGACTGTTCTGTGTTGAAATGAGGCAGGACACGAGTCACTGTTCAGAAAGCGCGGGATGAAGTTGAGAACAACATTTCGTTCTGGAAATCTGGCACATTTCATCATTTTACATTGACAGCACTATACAACGGGTAGTTGGCAGTCTGGCCTATGTCCATCAATAACACATGCAATCCCCGAGACCTTGCTTGCCTTTTAATTTTGTCAAACATTGTGTTCTTCATTTAATGCATATTATCTGTGCTGAACTTCAAGTTTATTTTAGGTTGCATTTAGTTTTGCGGCTTCCTTTTAATCTACAGCCTTTGTTTTTATGATTATTTTCTTACCAGTCTCACTGATGCATAAAAAGCACAAGCCTTTTGCCAATTCCTAAGACTCATGTACTGAAATAATTTCACTTTTGTTTCCTCTTGGGCACAAGCATCTACGCAAAGGTCACCATAACTTTTGCCTCAAAGTATAAACTTTTCAAGGTTACTTTACAGAGTTTTCTAAAATCCTCATTCTGGTAGGAAACAATTTATTTTCTGTCAAAATAGTTCATTACATCATTTTCTGTTTCAAGAAAAGTTACGCGTTTTGACAGCTGTTGGAAAAAATAAACACATAAGACAAAAGTATATTAAATGATCAGTCTACACACAGTATGCCTTCTACTTACTGAGCAGAACTACTGGAAATTAATACACATACTTCAAACAAAATAAAAAAAAAAATTAGAAAGTCCTTAAAAAAACTTTCTAATCTAATCTAATAATTATTTCTCAACATCTTTCCTAGAAGGGTTTAAGCCAAAAAACAAAGTAGTACCATGAAGTGATAATAAGGTGTTCAGAACAACACAGTATTTGAAGAACATTTTGGAAAAACTGTGTAACATTACAGTTTTCAGAAAATGTAGCAAATAAAATCCCATTTTGTTCAAGTTGTCTGCATTCATGTCTCCACTCAGAATACTGCTACCTCAGAGGTTCAGCCACCAGGGGACCAAAAGCAACCAGTATCAAGCCTCCCGTTTCCAGTCCTTGCACTCGCGGGGGAAGCTCTGCTAATGCAAGGGGCCCAAGATCCATGCTGTGAGCTTCAAGAAACATGTTCTTCAGATTACCTGCATATCAGGCCAAAATGCTTCTCCATAATGCAAATCTTATTCTTGGGCATGCTGGGGTTTCTGTTTGTAAACCCAAATAATTACACTGAGCGATACAGTAAAAGAAATGTTTAAGTGGAAAACTTAGCAATGGGTATTTATAACCCTTACTATGTGTATTTGGGCAGTGGTTTCAATAGCACCATCACACTCCATCTGTTTGTCCTGATGCAAAATCTCTCTCCTTTTCCATATTGTTTCCAAAAAAATACAGGAATGTACTTTAACAATTGTTGTCATTTTAGAGGAGAATGAGAGGCTGGTAGGAGTCTATGCATTAATGATGATGGAAAGTTAAGATGGAAAAGTGACATTGAAGTTCTGGTCATTTTCATCGCTTGTGAAAATGAGTTCCCTGAATCACACTCATAACTGCTGGAAGTTACATTGGTGAAGTTCATGAGACTTCACTAGTCAAGACTTGTGTACTATAAAACTGTACCTGAGATAGATGCATAGAGTCCATTTGAGTGTCAATGCAACCATTTGTAAAAGCTGTCAAGGTCAAAAAGGTGTTTGTTTTGTTTTGCTTTCTGGAAAGGAGTTCATTTAGTTCTGCTTATCCTTGGTCCCACACACCCTTCTGGCAATAAGAAATGTAGTATCAATCAAAGAGCAGGAATCCATGGGCCTCTCATGAACCATGAGCCATGAACCATGAGCCAAAGGTAAGTAAGAAAAGCAAGTTCAGTCATCTGACATCTGTTATTACGATGCAGAAGTTTTCTCCTGTCCTCCAGAAAAGTCTACAGAACTTGCAGTATTGTATCCCCCCCCCCAAAAATCCTTAATACTGACAAGAAGCTCCAAAGCCACTGCTGCCTTACAAAAGTTCCCTTCAATGTTTCTGAAATTTCCAAAGCTGAGTACCCAGGGTGTAGAAGCCAGGCAGCAGCCACTTCTCAGTTCCTGGCTACGGTTCTCTCAAAGTTTTGTCATTATTTTTTTCCCACTGATTGAAGCCTGTGCCTCATTTCCAATTCCCAGGCACAGAGCACGGATGTGGCCGGAATCCAGACTTCAAAAAGGGTTTGTTCACTCTCAGTTCTGCCAAGTCCCTTCATTCAACCATTTTTTCAGCACAGTGGCAGCAACCACCCGTTAACAGATACATCGTTCTTCCCACTACAGTATCAAACACTTAAAGCTTTCTACTTTTACAGCACTGATAGTGAACCCACCACTAAGCACACCCACTTCTTATCTGAATGGATATTATTCTTATACGTGTAATCCCACGTGTTAGGGACAACTGACAAATGACCTCACATGTATTTTCAGCACCACGTAAGGAAATGGGCAGCAAAACCTGGAGTTTATGCCTTCATACTGGTGTGTGGAGGCTATAAAGAAGTAACTTTAAAAAGAAAACTATCTTCAGAAATGCAAAAGAGCTTTCCTGAATCGTAAAATGTCGGTTTTGCCAGTATATGGCTGAAATGAGAAAGGAGACCACATAAAACTCCTCTTCATAAGATCATGATTCTACTTTAAGTCTAACAGATAAAGACAAATTATTAAGCAATAGAAGACTCAAGCCCGATTTCATAACAGAACCTCCCATCAAATTCAGCTTAAAATTAATGAGTTATCATACAGAGGCTGATAACACAACTACAGTTTCAATGTCACTCATAATTCAGAGTTTTGAGCTTTTGTACCACTGAAAATGAAATCCTGTCAGAAACTAGATGTCAGCCATGATCTCTACAAACATTCACTAACCCACAGCACTTTAACTTTCTCTCAGAATGAACTTTCCACTGTCCTATTAAGATGATATACAATGTTAACTGCCTGGTTTCCTTAAATAAACAATAATTACCTATTTTATACTGTCAGTAGGTGTAAATTCTGAGATAACTACCTCAGCTATATGCCTAAGCTTCAGCTTTACCTAAAACAAACCCTACTGAAAAATCTTTAGAGAATGCAAATTCAAAAAGGTTAAAAAACACAACTGTGCAGTAAAATGCTACTTTTTGACCTATGCTGGTGGGAACTTAGTACAGGCCAAGTACAGGCCACTCTTAAAAGATATGGACAAGAGGAGTTCTTCAAGGTGTTCCAGATCCATCCTCTCTCTTTCTCTGTCCTTTATTAGGGCAAGGCAGCAGGTTGCACTATTCCTTGTTCTCTGCTTATTTGACCTCGCTCACCAAAGAGCAAATATTCCTCATTGCTCTGTTCTTATGTCATAATGAATTAATCTTGTATGATCATAAATGTGCTTGCAACTACAGACAAAGTCACATCACTGAATCTAGTTTATTTATTATGAAACTCAAATTAAGAAAAAAAAAAAGACAAGCAAAGATGGGGGTGGGGGGGAAACAACTCCATTTTAACAACTGGGTAGGATTAGACTGAATATATCAACAGGCCGGTGAGACTGAAAGTCTAACTGTAACTGGAAGGATTACAAGGATTACTTTTATTTTTTTTATTTATTTTTTTTTTTACTAATGCTCAGCATTGAATAAAACTGCATCCTTTGTTTAATAACTGTTTATTAGCAGCAGTGAGGCTGCTCTTTACTGGCAAGGTAGCAGTGAACAACAGCATTCTAGGTGCAATAGTCTTGCACAAGGCTACAGGAAAAAGTAAACATGGAGAAGATTAACATATGGCCAACTAAAGGCTGATCCAATTAATCTTACGATATTTCTGTGTGGGTTTAATGGCAGCAAGATAAAGCCAGACAATATGCACATAAAGGAAAAAAGAAGGGAACTCCTGGTTGTGCCCGTTCCTTCCAGGTTTCCTTAAAAAACACTAATACTTGCTTCTTCCTTTTCCGTAGCAGACAGTTCAAGCTAACTGCAAGACTGAATTAAGAAGTGATATCTTTGTGACTGTCTTTTTATTTGTTAAAATTAATCTGTAACTGAATATTTGAATGTATTTTCCCAATTTGTACTATATAAAAAGCTATAAAGTCCTGATTAAGGTTTAAACAGGCAGAATGTAGTAACACATCCTGCATTCTAGATGAATTTTTTATTCGTTCTCCGTTAAAACGTCTTCGTTATTCTTCTAATGAATTTTGCCACCTACTGCTGTACCTTCTGCACCTATACTGGAAATATCACTAGGACTGCTTTTTTAATGCACCAGGCAGGTAAAGTAAATCCACATAGTTACACACAATAGAGGTAGTTTTCCAAATACTCTTTTTCCTACCATGTGACAAGGCTGGCCCTTCCCAGGTAATTTTAGGTGTCCTTCAAAGAAAGATTAACCATGCCAGCTGTAATAGACAAAGGCAATCTTCCAGTGCCTGCCTACTAATAGGAAACTCTCCAAGTTCATTCCACAACTGCATTACCTCAATTAAAAATACTTTATCTCCAGCTCAATGGGCTTTGTCCCTGTGTTTGCATTCCTCACTATCCCAAAGGAGCAGCTCTGGTAAAGTGCTGAAGCTGTAAGTACTAATCTGCAGCTGACAGGGAAGATCAGGAGCCAGTAGCTGGACTGAGTAAAAGCAGGCTGCCAGGAAGTGTGTGTGGCAGAGCACAGGAACAGGCTCTTTAAAGATTTGTACTGTCTTGTAATTTATATTCCAGCCCAGTAAAAGAAAACTCAATTAGAGATTACAGATAATACAGTCAGTTACGGTCAAATATTGTTTTTGGTTGTTGGTTGTGTGTTGGTTTTTTTTTTTTTGTTTGCCTGTTTGTTTTAAACTAGTTTGTTGTGAAGCAAGGTGTAAGTAGCTACCCATATGTATGTGCCATACATATCCAGATGCTTTCAACTTCATTTGATCAATTTCAAAGAAATCTGATGGGAAAGAACAATTGCCTGAAAGAAATTCAGCTTACAAATTTGGAAAAACAGCCATACTGATAGAAGAGCAGTTTTGGAACTGTTTAGTCAAGAGGGAAAAACGCATCACGAGCTCAAGCTTTACTGAATATTGGAAAGGATACAGATTTGAGAGAGGGACCTGATAGGTGATACTATCTGAATCTCCAGCTTTGCTGATAGCATAGTAACATCACATATTGCAGTTGATAAGCACCTTGGACAAGTGGCAGTGGAGTTTTCAGTAGCAGTGCACAGGAGAAATGGGTCTTTGAGCATTCAGTCTCATAATGATGCTGACCAGCATCTGTCCTTAATTTCTACAGAGAACACTCAAAGGACAGGACAAATCCATAGCATGTGTATTGCTGTAAAATAGGTCCATCAAACTTCTGGTGGGATGTAGCATCACACACATTAAGAATCCAGACACTCTCCACTGTCACCACATGCAGTGGTCTAGGGTAGTAGGATACTCCAGCTGGAGACCAAAGTTTCTCAGACCGCTATATCAGTCAGCCACAATTCCCCCTGCAAAAGGCTGTATGTATGAGCTCTAGTTCCATACTACTTGTTCGGAAAGGAGAGTCAGAGCTCCCTGCTAAACAGAAGGGAAATAATATTTTAAAGATGATTTTGTAACAGAAAATGACTTTAAAATTAGGATTGGTTTGTAGTTACTGCAACACCCCTATGATACTATGAGGTTTATGCAAAAAATAAGACTTAATTAGATATTTTCCATGCAAAGTTGACACATCTGTGCACACATATGCAGACGTTTATCCCCTATGCAACAATTCTCACCCAAAATTTAGATCACCAAGTACACTTGGCTGAGGCTCTCAGAAAAATAATCCTTTTACAGTCTATTTTTATACCATCAGTCTACATTTTACATTTAAAAGCCATGCAGTTTTTTTTAACTGTTGTTGCATTTTTCTTCCTGATTCACTCAAATGAAATGTTTAGTAACAGAGACCTCATATCAGTCTAAAATTATCAGAAATAGTGCTGCATGTTGGCTATTTCTGATTTTTTCTGATACTTTGTGTTAGGTAACCAAATAAATATCAGTTGTAAACAATCTTGTCCACATTTATATACGTTTTTAAATCTCACCTCCTGTCATTGAATAAATTTGGCAGTCATCACAAATTTCACTCCAGTAAAGGGACTGTGTATCAGGTGCATTATTAGACCCTTATTTCTTAAAGAACAGCCTCATTATTAAAAATTACACAAAATACCATTCAATTCAAATAATTCACTGACAAAAAAGTTTCCCATTTTATTGTACATTTGTCTTGTTTTCATAAATCATACTGTTATTTACTTTACACTACGTTTCCTTTTAAGGGATGCAGGGTTTACCAACCGTACCTTAAAAATGCTAATTCAGTGGCTGACTATTAAAGTGCTCTACAACATTATTACATTTATAAAGGGCATCTTCAGCAGAGATAATATTTCTCACAGTCACTCAGGTTACTTTATTTGCATCATCAGTTAACTTACAAAAAGAAGCCATTAACTTCATGCCTGTAGTTTTAAAAATGCCCCAGAAATTTACTGTGTTGAACTTTTTTGGAATCTTGACTATGAAAGGCAAAATTATTTTTTCATTAGATGATTACACTCACAACCCAAATAAATGCATGCCAAATAATAGGTCAGACTGTCTTGGCTCCGAAATGTAACACCTCCTGACATTACAGTATCATGATTAGAGTGAGTTCATTCCACATTGTTTACAACATTCATGAGCAGCTTCAATTATTAAGCAGCCCCTATCTTTTTACCTGTGCGACCGGATTGTTCCTATCTTGACGATTTTCCTTTTTTAACAAACAGGAAATAAATTTGAGCAATGTTAAGAAAACTAGTATATGCAAGTCTCAGTTGTGTTTACTATAGTGTTAGCTCATCTCCATCTATGTAAACTACACCAACGTGCTTGATGCTGAATTATCACCACCACAGATATTGTAATAGTTGGTAGTAATTAATTATGGTGGATCTGGGTTTTGTATGGTTTATGAGTATCAGTATTCTTACTGATAGTATTCTTACTGAAGTACCATCAGTGGAGCCACCATGCTAGCAGCACTACAAGGGGAGATTGTGTTGAAATACCTCTCCCATTTTCAGGAGACTGTCATTTTCCATATTGTTCATATTTTAAAAGTAATGGAAAGTAGGGCCAAAACACATCAATTACCCTTGTCAGGTTAGTATAACATCTTCTAGAAACAAAGTGAAGAAATGGTTCCTGACACTGAAATTGAAATATAGAAATAATTATGATTTTTCAGGTGCAAGTAGCTCACAAAGGGAGAGGGATGCTCTTGCCTGGAGGAGAGATTATTACGAGTGTGTGAATATGGCATGCAACAATTTTCCCCATGTTAATTGTATCTAAAGCCAGGCTGCCATACCTTCCCTTTTGTCAAAAAGTTCACTAAACTCAACACTTCACTTTTGAATTGAAACATAATGATAATTAGGTTAATACAGCATTGCTCCATTTTAGGTAAACAGTATTTGATAATAACTGAAAAGGAAAGAGATTTGTGCCCCCAAAATATATTATACTGTTTACAGTATAAACAGTAGTTAATCTAATACTATTCCTAAAAGATAACATTTGACCTTTCTATACAATCAAAACTGTGCAAAACCAACCCCGCCCACACCCCCCGGCCCCCCCCCCCCACACAAAAAAAATATGTGACAGTAAAGATCAGAATTCAATCCTGTATTTATATCATTTAGCCTCTTAATTAAAGCTTATTAATTAATCACTAGGGTCTGAGCCCTATTGGGCATAAACGACAGTGGTACTGGGCCACCTGTAGGCCTGCTGATCATGCTTTGCTGTTCATAACAGTGGGGTGGAAGTGTGGGCTAAGAGCAGGCCCTGAAAACCAGCAGAGGCAAAAAGGACACCATGACACTCACAGGCCAGGAACTAGCCCAGAGACAGCTCTGTGAAATTCGCTTTTCCTGTAACACTTGAACACTATTCTCTGCCAAGATTGTGATCTCAGTTCATTAAAGCCTTTTCCTGGAGTACTTCTGTTTGGAAAAACAGTAAATAGAAGCAGATTCTACTCACATTTGTTTTAGCATAATTGCACTTAGGTCAAACAAGCCCTAGTTCTGTTCTTCATCAATCCATTTCCTGTGTAACAGTTTGCATATTCAAGCTCTGTATTCTCCATGTTGTTGAGCAGGGCTCATAGGTTACTATATAGATTACTGTATCATATACGTGATCCTGTAAGTTGCTGGGAAATCTTTTTGTTTAAACAGTAAGATGTACAGATCTGAACCGATCAGTTCAGCCAGCTCAGCGTCACTGCAAATCAGACCTGGCAGGCTCTTACTTCCTCTTGTTGCTCTCCCTTTGCCCTTTCCCACTGAGGTATCTTCAACTGTCATGGTATTTCAACACATCTACTAACATAACTTAAAGACACTGTTGATAATCTGCAATATATTTTGCAGAAAAATTATCAATTATCCTTCCTACAGCAGAACACTGTCAATTCCACCTGAAGAGCCTAAGTCCACACCTTTGAAAACAGTTACCATTCTTATTTTAGATAAGCCCTTTGCATCCAGGATTGACCAGGTCCATGGACACTAACATTCAAAGGCCCAGCATCAACACAGATAAATGTCCATTTCTTCTTTGCGCTCATGTAACTGTCCCCTTACAAAATAGATCATTGTAGCTATGTTTCCAGTATTGGAAGCAGTATCCTTCTTTAAATATGGCCACCCTAAATAAGTCGATTATATATACACCTCCCTTTTCTCTTTCTGTTGGCAGAGAGGCAAAGGCACTGCCTATGACGTAACAGCCAATACTTGAACAAATCGCCACCTAAAAAGCTGAGCTGAGCAGACAAAAGTTTTCATCCTGGGATTATCGTGACTCATCAGTACATGTTTAACCAAAGAAAGAGCATTTATTTAGTGTACATAGGTAATTAATATTGACATAGTTAAGGAGTATACACAATGGAGTCATAAATTCAATAGTAAACCTTTTAGAGAATAGTTTCCAAGAGTACAGATAGCATAACGTTTTCTTAAAAGATTCATTAGGGATAATATGAAAAGAAGAATGCAGTGCCATCATTATGTATGATGAGACATGGCTGGAATACATTTGTTAACTCAAATACACATTCAATGTTGAAAAGACAACATTCCGCTGTTCCAGAGGTCATCTGTTAATCAGATTTTTGTCATACAAATGTTGTGGTTTTCACCCTGTTGGTGAACACCATAGTAGAAACAAGAAAACGTGTTTTGCCCTTAGGCACATAACTGGGAGATGGGGGGTCCCCAACTGTTCCAAAAGTGCTTTCTGACACGGTTCTGTATCCACGGGCAAAGCAGACCTGCGCTGGGCAGGCTGTGCTCCTGCTGACAGCACTCAAGTTCTCTTTCCGCTGAATATCCTTGCACTGAATCAAGAACATCCCCTTCCTAAAACAAAACTAATCTGATATTCAGCTGTGGAATACACAAATGGATATAAAGCTTACTAAAGGATAGGAAGGGGTGACATGTGGAAGGCATAACTGGCATCACTGGCAAGTTGAAATCATGATTGTGACAGACCAAAGTTCCCAGTAGCGTACAATAAAAACTGGATTTTTGTTTCTGTGAGACTGCTTTTTTGCCCTATGACAATCTTCACCGTCTGTTAATGTTATTCATAGATGAGACTTTGTACCCAGTAGTACTCATCCTCACCCCAGGCTTCTGATCGACTCACCCTGGCACCATCTGTCTATGTTTGTTCTGAGTCCAAGATACTCCAGGAACCACATCACTATGAATTTACTTCAACTTTCTCTCTATACAGATCATAATCAGAAAAACATCTTTAGGAAGAGATAAGTGAATTTCCTTCTTCTGTAAAATCAATAGTACTGTTACTATGATCACAGAAGGCCAGCCAAGAGAGCACATGCAAAAGCAAATGGGGATGATTATATTGAAAAACTAGAAAGATCCACTCATCTACAAAATAAAGGGTTGTTTGCTGATTTCATTGATACAAACGTTTGGAGGACCATGCTCTTTTGGGGCCGTACCTGAGATATTCTGGATACCCATTCAGTCAACCTCAAATCTGTAGAAGCAGACTAGAGCAAGAACTACTATCGCGACACAACAAGCTGCGCCTGGTGATGAAGGACAACCATCTCACCTAGTGCGTCTTTCCAGGGCAAACGCGGCAGAGCTCCATATCCTACAGCCAGCCTTTCTAAACCACTCCGTTCCCTTCCTGCCGTAAATACGGGAGGACAAATTGACACTTCTTTCCTCTAGTCAAACTGCCCCTGCAGATGTTTTTGAATAAGGAACAAATACTTCATTTTATTTATGTCTAACAAACCGGCCAAACATTCCAACTATTCCTTACCAAAGGAATAAAACAAGACAATCATGAAAAGAACACGTTACTCAACCTCACTCACTGATACAATACAAGCAAACACTGTAAATGTATCAAAATAAAAGTATAGAACAGAGAATAAACTCTTCCAAAGCCAAACACAACACTGGTTCACAGCTATCAGTTACACAGAAGTGGTATTGAAAGGAGATGTTAGTTTAGAAGCACACAACTAACATTTGAACTTTCTCCAGGAAAGCTCTGCAGCTGGGAAGCCTAATTGTATTTCCAGCATGCCTAATTGTGTTTCCTGACTCCAGGGGACAGGAATTCCCCAGATACTGATGACTGACAGGCCTGGTTCTGCTTTCAACCTGCAAGTAAGCAAAAATACCCAGTTTTGTGAAACTTAGCATGAAAATCTACCACTGTTTCCCCTCGTATCATTAGCAACTGGAAGTGCTCGATACTTCACAGTAGCACTCAGCACTACCTGCACCCGGGTCATTTGCAGAAGTCATTTGCAGAGGTACAAAATGCCCTCAGTACTTGCATTCAGTAACAAACATTAAGATGTAGGGCTTAAACCACACAGCCAGACTTTGTGAAGCACCAAACATCTTCCCGTGCCAACGAAACCAGGTGGAGTTAAAAGGTACCCAAGATTTCTAGTGCTACTGTCACTAAGTTAGAGTGTTTTAAAACCTACTTGCTTGTTCTGATAATGTTTATTGGTTCATGAACCTGATACTTTTTTAGAATTTTATGCAACCTTTTGAGGATAGTTGCAGTTATGATGTTAGAATTGATTCATCCATGACCATTAAATCTTTCCCTTCTACTGAATATTTAACCAACATCGTTCATGGTGTGCTTTTCACGTCTTAAGATCAATCATACACGATAGAAAGAGCAAATAGTGTTTATTGCTTTAAGAACAAGCTTCACCTTTGGTGCAAAAAAAATCTATTATTCAGAATCCTTTATATCTCATATTAGCATTCATTAAAACTACCCTTTTGAAAGCCTTTTTATTACACCAATCACTGCTTATTTAAGAGGACTGATACAATTGATAATTTTAAAACTTCAGTATAGACGGATTATAAAACTTGGTCTGATTTAAGTCATTATTGAAAATACTATGACCGTTACTATCTGGTCTTGTAGCAGGATCAAAGGTTCTTAACCAACTTATCATTATGCCTTCAGATCATACAGCAAACACAGTCCTGATGTACCATACAGATTTCTCCTCTAAGTTTCAGGCCGTGATTCTGTCTATGCAGAGGTGCTGAGCAATCGCTGAGCTCCCAAACTTTCCTTCAGTTTCAGGCACTGTAAGTGCAAGTTCCATATGATAATTTTTGTGTTCTATATTCCCAATGGGAATAATGAATCAGCAACAAAAACTTGATAGAGGACAGAGAATAACTTAAGGCATGCTATGTGACGTAGATGATGTAAATCCCACTGAAATTCAGGTTTGAGATTTGTTACGTTCACAATGAGAATCATGAACCGGGCCACTATACATCAGTGACTCTTGTATTCTTTATTTTCTGCCCAAGGATCAAATCACAAATTTTCCCAGCACGAAGAGATATCCAAGAGTAGCAAAAAGCTTACAGTATTTTGTGTCAAATTGTAAGTAAAATACAAGAAGCAGAAGGCATTCTCTTTTTCTTTTCTTGTACTTAGTCTCTGCCAAGTTGTCTCCAGGAATTTGACCAAAAGATTATTTTAAGAAAATAGCATCTTTATAAGAAAGCTAAGAATATCTTGATTATGAGAATATTTCTTTGTTAAGAAATGGTTAACAAAAAGAACTAATTTTCTAACTGTGGATTTTCCTCAAATCTGAGACTAATGAAGATATATATCATGAATGTTTATTTAAAAATTAAGACATAATCCATGAAAAATAATCTCTGTATTGGGTATTGAATACTCACTCCTGAATAAAACTCCAAATGTTTCTATAGCATAAATCTATTTTTTGAGGCACTTCATAATTGCCTACATTTCCATATATGCTCTTTGCTGAAATTGAATCTGCCCTTTGTGAAATCAAAGCCTTTTTAAATATTTCTAGAGAGTTTTAGTCAGACTACTTCAGCAAAACCAGCCACTCTTCTACCAGCCCTAACAGATGAAAAACAGGACACAAAGGAGTAGGTACCTGTAATGGACTGAAAATTGCATGGGAACAAAGAAGCATATTAGAGGAGGAAAATAAAAATGTAAGTGATGGATATTCACTCGTTTCAAATGAGCGTGAGGGAATTTGCTCACTTAGCATCAGAGACGAGCAGGAAGATGATCATTTGCAGTCTAAAATGGTCATGAACATTTGGGAAAGTAAGGTTCCAATTTTATTTGGCAAGTCAAAAACATTTTGTTCTGTTTGGGGATCATGATAAAAACAGATGTCTTGGAACTAGCAATATTCCAAGTATAATGAGGTTCACACCACTTCTACCCACAAAAGATAGTTTTTTCTGACATTTTAAAGGAAAAATAAATTATTAAGAATAATGCATAGCCATAGAGTGCAGCAGCTGAGATACAATCTTGAAGGTTTGACCTTCCTAAGATTTGATACACATCATATATACTGAACTTGCTGTATGACCTTTACCATCAGTTCTTTAGAGAACAAAGTGCACAAATCTTCTTTGTAAAAAAATAAATAAATAAAATGAAAATATCCATTATGGTTATAACTCTGTCCCACATAAGTGCATAGCTTCCACATCTCGCAAGAATCCCTTTAGCCACTGTCACGAAGGCAGGTGCCATTGGAGACTGGGCTCGGTGACTCAGCTGCATGCTTAACATGCTTCCCTCTTATTGTAGTGAGATTACCACTTCTGTCTTGTTTCAGTCAAGCTTAAGCCAGCATTTTCTAAATCTATTTGCTTATCTCATTCAGACAACCTGTCATCCCTCTAGGGGTACTGTTCATTTCTTTTGGAAAGCAGCTCAAAGCAGGATGTTGTCAGCATATTAGTAGCAACACAGCCCGAGATCCAAAAACTCTGAGAAATTCCAAAAAATAGAGGAGAAAATCTTCTCACATAAAGCTTTCTGGAGCTGCTTTACTTATGTTACAAAATACTGCAGCCTAGGCAGCAATGGGTTTATTTAAACCTTATGCATATACATATGGAAACATTCTGTTCTAAGTCATACTATTTTTTTTATTATTATCCAGAACACAAAATAGCTTGAGATTTTGGTAAACTAAATAGCTAACATAGCTTCAGTTCACCTCTACCTTATTTAAAAGTACAATTATTTTCCTTTCTTATTATTTATCTATTAATTTACTAGAGTGAAGTATATACCTTGGGATTATCCCATTTGGGGGGAGAAGGGGTGTCACTTCTTCTTTGCCCATAATGCTAACTGCTGACCAGTTAAATATTTTTGGTTTTGTTCTTCTCTTTCTACTTGCAAGAACATTTCTCTTTTTAACCTCAGATACTCAGGGAATCCCTCATTATAACACACCACCCGGCTTTTGTTTAAAGATTACTTTTTTCTTACATGAATAGGTATTTTCCCAAACTATAGGTTCCTCACATTGTCCCCGAGTATCTTTTAATTTCTCAGTTGATAAGATTTAATTTATCAAAAATGTGAAATCTAGTACGTTTGAACATTCTGTGGGTTTTGTATGCAGAATTACATTCTGTATAAGTGTTAAAACTAAAACAGACAAGTTGGATTCAAAACAGTCTGGATTAAATCCAGAAATATATTTCTTATGATCACATCTACCTGTCCCCATCATGTTCAGCTCTGCCTTCTCATAAAACCAAAAACCGCCACATGCATGACTATTATCTTGGCATCACTAATAATGTGAACAATACATCCAACATAAATTAGGCTTTCTTGTATTAAATATTATGAGGAAAAAATCTGAAAAGAGGTCTAGGGCATCTTTACAAGTCAGTCAACTGTAGCTTTATCCTAAAAGTGGTAATTTTTACCAGAGTCCTAACAGTAGTGGTCATGATCAGTCATTAGAATCACACAACAGAATTTGAGTTACCTCATATTGACTTTACTTGGAGACAAAAACAGTTTTATAGTTAAAAGGGTATTTGGGAGATTTATAATATTTGACTTTATACCTTGAGAGCTACAATCTCTGATTTTTTTTTAATACCATCAATTATACTTTTATTTTCAGCTCATTTACTCTCAGTTTTCTCTCCATCTTCCCGTCTGAGAAAATAAACACAGTAGAGTGCTAGACTTCTCATGACTCCAATTTCACAAGTGTATTGGCTGCAGAGATATATTTTTCTCTATAAGAAAAATATTCCTTCAAGTGGAATGTGCTATTTTCAACAGGTTCTATTAAAAACCATACTGAACAGCAACTACACAGACTGCAAATAACCTGCTGACTATATATAGCGTAACTTTCGTTGAACAGTGTTTTATGTGGGCATGCTATCACACTTGCAGTAGTCAATATGATGAAATTTAAAGCTACCTAGTGTTTGGTAGCCATATTGTTTACATAGGAATTTTAGAATACAAAAATAATGATTCATGGATTTATGATAAATATTTGAGAAATGCCAATGTATTTTAAATTGAATTCATTATATATTCTAATAAATGGAGCAATCCTTTCAGAAATTGCTTTATTTCAGACACTGACTAAAATATCCGCTATAATTAATGGCATGAAGCTCAACAATGGAAAATGCTGGGTTCCGTACCAGGGATGGAGACAAATGGCTGGAAAGTAGCTCAGCAGGAAGGGATCTCTGGGTGCTGGTCAACAGCAGGCTCAACAGGAGCCCGCGCAGTGTGCCCTGGAAGCCAAGAGGGCAAACTGTATTCTGGGATGCACTAAAGGCCACACAACCAGCCAGCCTAGAGAGATGATTATTCCACTATATTTAGCACTGGTGTGGCCTCACCTTAAATATCGTGTGCAGTTCTGGGCTCCACAATATAGTCTATGAGGAGAGGCTGAGGGCGCTTTCCTAGAGAGGTGGCTACTGCCCCACGCCTGTCAGTGTTCAAGAGGCTTTTGGATGATGCCCTTAGTAATAAGCTTTAACTTTCACGGGGAAAGCAATAAATAAAAATAAAAATAAAAATATTTGGGGTATTTGGATATCTTTAAGCAGCGAATATTAAGAAACTTTCTTTCCCAAGCCACTGTAGTATCTAGTGAATTACGTAACACAAGAAGGACTCCCCCAATAAAATTAATAGGCAGCAGGTTCAAAGCAGACAAAAGGTCACAACTCTCCTATACAACACCTAATTAAATTGCAGAATTCATTTCACCAAGTTCTGAAGCCAAAAATATAAATAGGTTTCAAATGGGACTGCAAATGCTTATGGCAGAGAGATTCTTAATGGCTATGAAATAAATGCAGCAATATGCACGCAGCCTTCACCTCAGGAAACCACTACAACACAGCCAAGTGGCTGTACCAGAATTACTCTCTGCATGCCCTGCTCCATATGTGAGTTCTTAAATATCCATTGCAAGGCGTTGCCAACACAGATTATGGGAATACCTCTATTTTGACTGGAGCTTAATACATTCACATAACTTTCCAGGGTCCTTACAAAAAAAAAAGTATATATAAACTTTAAGTGAAACACTTAGGCACAAAGAACATCAGCAAGTCCTAATGAAGAAAAATCCATATATACCTTTTACAAAATACATGCCATATATATGTGAAGAAACAAAACCTGACAGGCTAATTGTTGAGCAATTGCTCAACAGTTAAAGCAATTTCTTCAGAGGGCAGCTATGGATTTCTACTCTGTAAGGATGCCAACATGGAAAGACCTTGAACAATGCAGGTAAAACTCATGATGAGGCACACAGGAGCTCGAGATAAAAATATTCTTTATGAAGGAAGACCAGATATGGAAGACCACTCTCAATATTGAACCTTTGATCCATCATGACAGCTGGGACAAATGCCCAAAGACTGCAGGAAAGCAAATGTCACTCCTGCCTTCAGGAAGGGCACAAAGGAGGGCCCAGGGAAAGTACAGGCTGGGCAGCCTCACCTCAGTCCCTCGGAAGCTGATGGAACAGCTCATCCTGGAAACTATTTCCAGGCACATAAAGGAAAAAAAGCTTACCAACAGTAGTCAGTATGGATTCAACAAAAGAAGTCATACTTGACCAACTTAACGAACTTCTGTGATGAAATGAGTGGCCTAGTAGATGAGAGGAGAGCAATGGATACTTTGTCTCCAGGAAGACTTTCAACACCATCTGCCAAAAGATTCTCACAGAGAAGTTGATGAACTATGGGCTGGATGAACTGATACAATGTGGATTGACGTAAAACTGGGAAGAGTGGCAGATACACCAGAAGGACCTAGACTAGCTGGAGAAATGGGCTGACAGGAACCTCATGAAGTTAGTGAGGGGAAATGCGAAGTCCTGCACCTGGAGAAGAACAACCCCAGATACCAGAACAGGCTGGACCCTACCCAGCTGAAAAGCAGCTTGGCAGAAAAGGACCTGGAGCTCCTGCTGGACAGCAAGTTGAACAGAAGCCAACAACGTGTACCCTTAGGGCAAAGAAGGCCAGTGGTATTCGGGGCTGTATTAAGCAAAGTATCACCAGCAAGTCAAGAGAGATGATCCTTCCCCACTGCTCAGTCCTGGTGAGGCCACACCTGGACCAGTTCTGGGCTCCCTGGTACAACAGACCTGGATATACTGGAGTGAGCCCAGCAAAGCGTAACAAAGATGATAGAGGAACTGTAGCACACAGTGTGAGAAAAGGATGAGAGTGCTGGGTCTGTTCAGCCTGGAGAAGAAGAGGTTCAAGAGGGAGGTGTGGTGGTTTTACCGTGCTAGGCAGCTGAACACCACAACCGCTCTCTCACTGCCCCTCCTCAGATGAGGAGGGGAAGAAGTAAAGGAAAGAACAACTCACGGGTTGAGATAAGGATAATTTAATTAAAGAGAAAAATATATATATTATTAAGGAAATATTATTATTAATTAAACAATTCAACTAAAGGGAAAAAAGGGAGAGGGGAAGAGGGAGAGGGAAAGGTAATAACAAAACAAAACAAGTAAAGGCTATGTGGAAGTGCAGAAATTACTCTCTACTTCCCACAAATGAGCGATGCTTGACCACGTCCTTGAAGCAGGGCCTCAATGCACGTAGCCGGTGTTCGGGAGGAGGACAGACGTTTTCACAACGAGAGCCCACCCCTCCCCTCTCCTTCCTTTTTCCACCTTTTATTGCTGAGTGTGACATCACATGGTATGGAATATCCCTTTGGTTGGTTCAGGTCAGCTGCCCTGCTGATGTTTCTTTCTCACTTTTTGCCCACCCCCTAGGAGGGTCAAAGAGAGTCCTGATGCTGTGCCACCTCTGCTCAGCAGCAGACACAACACCGGTGTGATACCACTGCTGTTCTAGCTACAAGTGCAGAGCACAGCACTGTATGGGCTGCTGCAGGGAAAGTTCACATCCCAGCCAGACCCAGCACAGGGGGTCTCATCACTGTCTGTAAATACCTGAAGGGAGGGTGCAAAGAGGACAGAGGCAGGCTCTCTTCTGTGGTGCCCAGTGCCAGGACACAAGGCAATATGCACAAACCGTACCACAAGAGGCTACATTTAAACATCAGGAAGCAGTTAACTGTGAGTGTGACTGGGCACAAGAAGGTTTCCCAAAAAGGTTGTGGAATCTCCTCCTTGGAGACTGATCTTCAAAAGCTGTCTGGACATGGTCCTGGGAAAGTGACTCTAGGTGAACCTGCTTAAGCAGGGGAAGTTGGATAAGACATCCAGAGGGAACTTTCAACCTCAAACATTCTGTGATAAAAAATTCATGTCCAAAGGATGTCAAACTATTCCTGCCACAAAAATACTGGAGAGCAAAACAGAATTTTGTAACATGATACCTTACATTCTCAACAACTAGCATGATTCCTTCTCTGCCTTCTCACACATTTTGTGCTCCCCAGATTAACTGTAAGTAAGTTTTCCATCATTGAAATTGGACAGCCAGACGTATCTTAAAATCCATTACAGACTCAGATACTGGCAGTGACTTCAAGTGGAAAATGTGCAGACATTTATAGATAGGGGTAAAAATGTCTCCAGGCATACAGACTTCTGTGCCTTACAATGATACCCGAGTACAACAGTCCTCTGCAATCCATTAAAGTCAGAAAAAGAAATTAAATAAAAAAGTTTTACTATTAATATTTCTGTTCTATTTTTCTCTGTGAAAGTTTACAATAATCACAAAAATAAAGCATGCTCATTAATAAATCAATGATATGATATGAACACAAATACACAGTGCTGGAAGACACTTTAAAAAGTCACTTAATCCATTCTCTTGTCCTAGTGAGAACCACGTACACCTGGGTCTCTTGTAACAACACATATTTACCTTGCCAAGTCTAAGATTTTCAGTCACAGAGCTTCCACACAAGCCCCAGGCAAACTACTTAAGCATTTTAAGTTTTCTTTCCATTAAAAAGTTTTCCCTACCAAACTGAATCACTGAATCCTACCTGGTACAACTTAAGTTTAATTATTTCTGCTTGAACACAAGCAGGAAGAAGAGATGTATTTCCTTCCAAACTACAACAGCTTTCTGCATAATTAAAGATCTGTTCATCTCCTTCATCCCCTAGGATTTTCTCTCCAGTATGAACCATCTCATATGTTTCAATCTTTCTTTATGCAGGCCATATTATTTAGACGTATGACTAATCTTTCTTATTGCTCTCCAATGAATACTAACCACTCCACATCATTTTTGAAATACAGTTTCCAAAACAGAGCACACTATTCCAGGTGAGACATTACCAAAGCTTAGCAGAGTGAAAACATTACTTCACGGCAAATCCAGACTATTGTGTATATATCCCATTATGTCATTTACATCATTCACAAACACTGACTCTTCCTCAGATGACTTACTATTATGGCTCCCAGATTCTCTGTCAAAGAACTTCTACTTGGACAGTTTTCTCCATCTTAGGTCAACTGCATAAACTATCCCTACCTAACTAAACTACCTTACATTCATCCTGCTGAATAGTATCAGACCTCTATTGCATGGCACCATAACACCATAACCACAGCTTGTTTTTATTCAGAATATTTTTGGAATATAACCCTGCTATTAAATATAATACCTCTCACAGCCTTGTGGCATCTGTAAATTCAATGAGTTTACAGCATAATTCATTTCCTAGTTATCTAATAAAAACACTGAAGAAAATTGGTTCCCCAGAAATGGCTGTTCAAAATAATCCTTCCAATATAACAGTAATTTTAACAGTAACAGGATTTCTAAGCGGTTTTTCGGCAACTATAACTCAGTCATTTACATTGAGAACAGTATTTTGTTTCTTCAAAGCTATATGCTTCACATGTACAATACTGGTAACAAGAACAAACTTTGATGCATTGAGGGGATTAGGAATACAATGGAGATGGTGTGAACAAAATTTAATATTGCAAATACCTAACCATAATCAATAAAGAAAAGCTCCACTACTAGTAATATACACAATTTAGTAACAACATCAGTAAGGAAATAAGACACAGAGCTCAAAATAATACACTACCTTACAGAATATCAATTTTATGGCCTATTTCTGTTCAATTTTGTCAAAATTTCTGTGTATTTTCAGAAAAAAATTAACTGTTTTCATGCCTTGTAAGTATGAAATGCCATTTAACTATACATATTTAAAAATAAAATAAAACTGATTCTGCCTGAAATATATCAAATAATATGCATGTCTTAAACTTCTTACACATGGGTTCAAAAGCAAACGTACTTTGTAATGTAAAATTATAAAACAATCATTTTAAAAATAAAATACATAACCATTTAAAGTTCAAATAATATCTGATGTCCCATTTAAAAATCTTTAAGTTTGATATATTTTTTTAGTTTCTCATTACGAAAAGAGTATTCTCAGCTTCATGCTTTAAGTTCTACTCTAAGACTGAATGTCCTAGCTTTGCCGGTTCCTGTTAAATCATAACATTTTCAGACTGAAAGAAAAGTAAATTTTTTCACACAGCTCTCATACTGGCTTAGCACTGTAGAGGGTCCATGGATGAAATAATGGCCCCATCAAAGTCAAAACTCCCCTGAATTTTGACAGAACCAAAATTTCACGTTATATCTGCTAAAGTTTTGAAACTTTACAGATATTTTAGAAGCGTGAAAAAATGAAATGACACTTTCCTGTCCTTTAAAAGCTCTTCATATTATATAGATTTGTATAGCATTCTATGCATGATCACTACCACAAATACCATGCATGTGCATAGATATGCTATATATAACACAACACGACTTACCATTCAAGCTCCACATGCACAGAAAACACATCACTTCACTGAGAGTTTCACGTATGAAGCATTTGCAGAAAAAGGCAAATGGAGCAGTAGTATTTCCTCAGATTGTTTTCTAATTTAATTTCACTTAAATTACTGTTAAAAACGTGGAAGTTGATTTTCAATTTTCCCTTTGCCAATAAGGGTTGAAAAGCAAACAGTGTCAGCTTGTAAAATGCCTTTAGCAGGATGTTCTAAATGGGCAGTTCTTATAAACCTACTCTCCAGGATGTTTTAATGCTATACAGACATTACTTAGTCTACAGAGAGCAGCTTACTTACGTCTGGGGCTCCTTTTCATTTTGCTGTTTTTGCTGTGGTTGAAGAACGTTATTTACCAGCTCAGTGATCCCACTAAAGGGAAACCACCTGTTTAAATAAGCAAATAATGTGACTGAATAACCAATAAAACCACAGTAGTTCAAATGTTTTCTTATCCAATGATTTTAGAAAATATACAGGCAGAAAAGCTAGAGCTAGAACAATGGGAATGTTAGCTGCAATACTAAATCAGCCACTAAGGGGGGAAGGGAAACAAAGTTTTACAATTAACCAGTTCACAAGCAGGCAGCAAGAACCTACATCCAACCAAGATGTGGATGAAGTAAGAAGCTGCAGGCAGCTCTCTTACAAGCCAGTCAGGAAGCAGATGGCAAACTAACTGCAGCCTATCAGGTATTAGGGTAAGCTAATACCATCAAAGGTGCAGAAAGCAGAACATGGCAAAGGTAGAAAAGTCAAGCCTACTGCACTTTTAAGATAATTTACTTACTGTGTCAGCTGTGGTTTTTGCTCTTCTTTGACCCTAAAAAATAAGTTTGCACAACTGAGTGCAACATGTTGTAAAACAACTACCCTGAAGTTTTATAACCTGTATCAAATCAGTAGGAAAAAAATCTCACCCTGAGCTAAAAGGAATTCCCTTAATATTTGTTGGGTATTTATAATAAATTGTATTCCTTGCTTATTTCCATGTAGGGTTAAAAGTGGGGAAAGCCAAATATCTAAAATATCTTGTTACAAAATGAAACGAGTCTGGTTTCCCCTAACTGGCTTCCAATTCTTTGGACAGAATACCATGTTAGAACATTTCCAGCAATACATTCAACTATAAATGCAATTATCTTACCTATAATCTATTTTCTAGATTTTTATTTTACAATCAATTGTGAATTTAAAACATAGAACATCATTTAAAATGCAACACCCTAAACTAACAGGTTAAAGGAAAATCTTCTCTATATTTACTAAACTACAATTATGTCAGTGTCTGCAGACTATGTAACTAAGGAGGGAAGACTAAGGAACTTGACTCTGAGTAAAGTTTACTTTTACTTGCTAGAAGAAATAATTCGATAATACATACAGTAAGTCTGCATAGTACTGATTAGTGTTTGTCCATCGACTTCAGGAAAACATTGTATCTGAAATACATGCTTTAATGTGCGTGAGCAAGGCAGTGTTCTGTGCAATTCCTCTCCACCAAACCCAAGAATGGAGATGTGTACTCATAGGCAATATTTACATCTCTCTAATATTTACTCTCCCTCTAATTGCACCTATCTGTCCTAAATACCAAGTTAGGATCCAGCTTCCCTTTACATTCAATGAAATCAAACAGATTCCTAAATAGATGTCCTGAATGTCCCTCTGGAGAAGCCCTTACTTAGCTAAGAGGGGACTGCAGGCTCATAATTTAAGCAGATGCTTAACTTCAGATAAAAGACTAAAGCTCACAAAAATAGCTCCACATCTCCTCCTCCATATATGTCACTGTGACTACTACTGTAAACAGGGCTCAGCGACTAGATGAACTAAATAAGGGAAGGGGGCTTTTTGAAAAAAACAAAGTTTAGTACAGAAAGAGAAAACTGAACATGCAGCACACAGTAAACAGTCCTCTAGCACAGCTTGCCTTTTCAGCATTTTAGAAAATTATAGTGAAAAAAAAAATGTTCCAGTACAAAACCAAAAAACGCAGGCAGATATTTTTGAAGTTAAGAAATATGAAAATAAAAAATGCTCATGCAGGTGCAATTCCACTCCACCATGCATCTTAACTGCAATATTATCTTTCACCATGAGATTCCATACTGTTTCTGCCACACAACAAAATAGGGAATTGGCATCTGTACCTTCTGTACTAGGCACCTTAAAACATTTTAGAACCTCCAACTTTAGGGGCCTGAAAGCTGTATTTGGTTAACTGTGAGCATGAATTGCCACTGGACAAAGAAAACTGAATATACAGTTCCTCCATGGTTCCTTATATTCCTCTCAATATATGTCTCACAAACACATTTACTGGACACCTAAATTACTATTTCATTGTGAATTTTTCTACTGAAATAAATAAATGAAACATGAATGTTTCACATATTAAGATTACAAGCAACATCCTTCCTTTGGACTGGGACCATGGTCATTTTTTGTAACATGCAGAAGTGAGACCGAAATAGAGTGAGATCATAATTTGTAGTAACGTACACTTCTTCAGAGAGCTCCATTTGAAATCTTTGTTGTTGTTGTTGTTGTTGTTTTCCAAGAGGATTTAGCATCTTTACATAATTGTGTATGTTCAGTGACTTCAACTGCAGCTGCAAATCCTTTGTATTTTTGAAAATCTTACAATCAGATTTTGAATTCAGAACCATTAAATAAAGAAACGTTTCCCATTAGTAGCCACCTTGAAAATCTGCATTTAAAATGGTTTTCCCCTCATTTTATAGAAGCACTGTGTTCTAAGCCAGGATATGATTTGCTTCCGCAACTGAAAATATATCTCCTCTGAAATACTCTTCTCCTACAATTCTGTGTCTCGTCCACTGTACACTTTCCAACACTGCAGTTACGTGAGGACAAGAGCCTCTATTATTATATAACTATGACGCATCCTTGAGTGCTATCCACATACCCTTTAGTCCCTTGATTAGGCAATGATCTTTCTTGACTTTCTAACGACAATGGAGGGGAAGTGAAATGAAATTATTAAAAATATCTATTGAAAAAACAGATTCTACCAAATGAAGTTAAGCTCATATTGACCTTGTGGGTCAACAGGCCTGGACCCTTGGGTGTACAGCACAGATATTTCTCATTCAAGGTCAGGGAATAGATTGAGATTCGGCACCCAAGTCAGCAAGCCAGAGGGAAAGGCCTGCTAACCTCTTTCCAAAAGACTCTTCAATCAGACAAATTAGGAGTAGAAGCTGCACTAAGTCGTAGAAATATTAATGTATTAGATGAAATACAAGGAATGCGTTTTAACACAATGGTGGTTTAAATGTTTTTTTCTAGACAAAAGAGGACTGATGAGACTTCAGATTCTTAAATCATGTCTAGATACTACACATAGTGTTGTCCTTCCTTTGGTTTAAGAAGTGCCTTGTGTTCTACTAGGGAGTGGACTCCCAGATTTCCCATATATAAATTGCCTTATACCCTCCTTTCAAAAATCAGCAACTAATAACTCCTTACAAGAATTGGATTAACATGTCAAATATATATATATATATCCATTTACTCATCAGACCAAGAAATACCAAACCATGTAACCACATTCTGCTTCTTTCAGACTACATCTTAATTTTGCCTTCCCACATCTTTTCAAACTGCCTTCTAGAAACTCCACCAAAAAGGATGCCAGTTCTAATTATTGACCAGAAATAATTTCCAATAAATAACTGTTTATTAAGACCACCAGCAGGCTGCAGATAATGTGATCAACAGTGACTGGGCCAGTGCATTCCAACAGCACAAAACATTAAGTAATTCTCTACCTATTTTCAAGTTTGATGAAAATTTGTCTCTATAGGAATTCAATCAACACAGTGTACAAACTCCACATTAATTCTGAAACATTGAAAGAATCTGAAACCTTTATCAGTTCACAACTTACTTTGCACAGATCATAATTCCGTATCCTGCATCATATGATTCACTTTAAAACAAGACAGTATTTTTCTGCTTGCCAACAATGAAAATTGTTGCACTTTGCAAGTGTAAAAGTGTTTAAGTTGCCTGGAACCTCTGCGCTTTGAAACATTTACAGTACCAATCCTCTTGTGTTCTTCTGCAAGCCTACACAGTGCAAGTGCCAGACCCCAAGTCTCATTCAACACTTCTTTAAGTTAGATCCTCTCTGTGTACTTTAAGTTTCCTTGAAGGTCATGGCTAGTCCCACTGGTAAAGGGAACGAATAGGGGGACACAATAGAAACGTGAGGGAAGAGAACAAGAACAACAGAAGCAGAAGAAGTTGCAAAGGTAGTGAAAATAACACAATTTTCCTCAGCCCTATAAATTCTTAATAATTTTCTATTCTTCAATCCACTGCTATCAGTAAAAGCACTTACCTAAAATCTGTTGTGCCAAAACCATACAGAATTCTTCCCAAAAGATGCGTTGGTAAACTAACAAGTACTCTGTCACCAGACATCTCTTCTACTTTTACATTATTTGGTGCATAGCCACAAAAACATGTGGGTGGTAATCAGGTGCCTACATCCATGATAAAGACCTATACAATATGGCCTATACCTTCTAGATAAGTGAATTAAACAGGTACCTAGTTCTTTTCCAGTGAAGCCTGGGATATGCAGATTTCAGAACCAGCCATCCTTGCCAGGAATAAACATCTATGTCAAACACTACAGCGCTCTCAACATTCCGATTTGCCAGCCACAGACCTACAGGCACACGGAGACCGGATCAGCAGGAACAGTCTGAGTGTACCTCATGTACCATGAAACACCGGGAGAAGCACAAAGCATGTAGCACACCACCTCACTTGGGTTTCAAACGCTACAGGCCAGTAGTTGGGCGCCTTTTCTCAGCAGCAGGACAGCAGCTTCTTGTGCTCTCCTTGGCCCAAGGGAATCACGAGCACGCCCCTCATCGTCCCACCACCTCAGCAAGGGTAGACAAGGCTACAGCAGGACAGAAGGCTTTTCGAGCCCTTTTGCTGAGAGGGCTGGAAATACAAACCTACCTCTTGTTTAGAATTCTGATTTCCCTCCTCCGGGGAGGTAAATAACTAAGTATTTATTATTAAAATTAATGTTGTAATTGACGTTGTATCACTTTAATGAAGTCATTGATGCTTTTACAGTAGCTATTTTTATTAAACGCATTGCCTATGAAGTCGAGCAAATGGGACACTTCCAGTAAATTTTAAGTTTGGGGAACACACAGCCTCACAGCCCAAAACTCAAAGCAGAATATACATAGTTTCCATGAGAAATGCACGTTACACTAAACTTGATTAAGAATTAAGATGAGATTAAATATTAATGCACAGAACTATCTCGTCTTCCCAAAGCAAATCGCCCAGGAACAATGAGGGACAGTCTCAGTTCTATAAAAAGCACCTTCCCATCTTGTTTCCCCTGCAGATACAATACTGACACTGACCCCAGCCGTGCTCACAGAAAAGAAGTAGAGAATAGCTGAGTGAAGACTGCAGAAATAATAGTCTCAAATATAGATTTCTAGCTATGCACATAAAAAAAAATAAATCTGGAAGAGCAGTATCTTTCAAATAAACACGACAGCATGAATGCCAACTCCTTGACACCCACATACGCTACAAAGTGAATTTAACTTAATACTGCCCTCAGGTTTTGCATTTGTTCTTTGCATTCCAGATCCCGCTATCGCAGACAACAGTAAAGAGCCAGCAGCTAGCTCACAAGTCAAGATGCCAACACACAGGCTTCAACAGACATATTCTCCCTCCTCACTAATTCTCTCCAATTATCAACAGATTTCAACTATTCTAAAAACATTTGATAACCAGAAAATGTCTTCCCAATGCAAACATACTGAAAGGCACAGACTAAAGACAGAACTGTAAGTTCAGTTTATGGATTTTATGTTAGATACTGCTATTTCTTGCACAGCTGTCTAAAAAATGGACATACCGCTAATTGACAGGATTACTGTAACTGTAAATCCCCAATAAAGTATTCTGAATATCTCCATAAAACTTTCCACAGATTAAAATGCAATTACTAAATGAGTACATTCCAGCAATCTTCAAAAAAAAAAAGCGTTACACAACATGAACTGGGATGAAGATGGCATGGAAGGTGAAAAAGAAAGCAAAAGCATATGAATTCACACTCTTCATCACTTTTTAAAAATTCTGATTAAGGTACGGAATGGTCTGTCTCAGGAATCTATAAATTCCCATTCTCACAGCACATGAACAGTACAATCTTTTAAAAATATTTGCCATCACCAATATTTATGTTATGTAGAAAAAAATCATCCCCAACGTACCTTGGAAAATAACACCAAAAATAAAATAGTATTTAAATAAATAATGATAACATTCTGTCAGCCTTCCCCTCTCCTCCTGCCTCCTGCTCTCTCTCTGAAAATGGCATAAATGTGTTTAAACCACCCAGGGGATGCCAGTTCCATTGGTCTAACCAGGGACCATGTTGAAATAGAGGGAGGTCATCTTCTCCATCCACTTCAGAGGTTTCCACCACTCTTTCATGGTCCATTAATCCATCTTCCTAGATTTCCTGCTGTGGACTTTTTCTTTTCTTTTTTCAAATCTTTTTAACAGTATCACAGTGATAGTCCTTCCACCCAGTCACAAATTAAATAAATAAATAAATAAATAAATAAAATAAAAGATTACTGTGCAGTGATTACCTGCTCACAACTCAAGTCTAAAACCAAGATGCATGATACAGACACTTTGCCTGAACCCACTCTTGACAAAATAGTAAACAAAGCCACAAAGTCAAATATGCCTAAAGTCTACATTTCCCTTGAAATGGGGATTTTTTTTTTTTATTAATTTAGAGAATATAAGTAATTGAGTTAAGAAGGATCATATTTCGGACAATTTAATAATGTGTTTTCATATAAAAAAATTTCCTGAAGAAGTGTTCAGGTGATTTTTCTGACTGATTCTGACCTGATCATAACAACAGTATCAGCAGTTTCTGCAGAAACAACCTGGAGATCAGAAGCTGAGAGGTAACTGAGCATTTGATACTACTGAAGAAGCAGGTGAAGTTAGATGCTTGGAATAGAAATGGTATTTGTTAACAAAGGATAAATTTGAACCCACCTAAATCCTTGCTGAAGTGGTTAAACATCACCTGAAGTCCAAGCTGAAGGAATATCTAAAAGTACAAGAGAGGCAACAAGAAAAATCCATACCCACTTTAGGAATAAGCACAGACCTATAGATGTTGCTTTACAGTAGTCCAGACTGAATAAGCTGCCTACAGATCCTCAGATGAAAATCACCGATAAACATAATAAATCCCATACAACTAGAACTACTCTGACATTTAGATGATAAATAGAAACAGGATGAATTTATCAAAGGTACCAGAAAAACATGTCAAGCATGACAGCAGTAATTTTAGAAAATACATACTAAATGTAGTTCATTGCTGTCTGAAAACATAAAATGCTCAACCACACCATGCTTTGCTTTCAATTCAGAGTGGGGAAACTGACAGCAAGTTTTGATTATTTCAAAACCAGCCCAATAAATGAGACGAATTATCTTTGAACATGAATTCCTCAGGGCAAAAATGTTTCCTATTACTTGCTTCTGAAGTAAGAGACACTGTGTTCTCTAAATGAATTCAGAAGCTTGTGCATTATGTGGTACAATCCAATCACTTCCTTACTGCATAACCATCATGAGTTAATAACTTTAAAAACTACTTTTTTTTCCAGGAGCTGTTGGTAGAAGAGCCTTTAGGTATATGGTCATTTTGGAAATTAATCCTTTCAAGGCTGGTGACGATAATCTCGAGGAGATTTTCTGGGTTCCTCCTATTCCTTAACAGAAAGCCTCCACATTTCTCCCAGCCTGGTCAGACTTTTTCTTTTCCATTACGGTCTTGCTATTGAAACCATAAATTGAGTGTCTGAATCACAATGAGTACACAAGCAAATGAGCGTAGTACAACTGTAATAATAAATAAGTACTACACTGAGTGGTATCAACTGTGTTATGTGCAGTTCCAATAACTAATTCACGGATCAATGCTCTCTCTTGAAGGTTATCCAAAAGTGGAAGCAGGAGGCCTCAACCAGGGAGGTAATATCAAAAGGTCAGTGTTAAAAACCTAGTATTTGTCCAAACCTACCACATTGTTTAAACTGAGCTAATGCAGCTTCTTCCTATAATTAGCAACCAAGAGTATTTTGGTTATCACAGAGCAAGTGGGAATTTGTAACCGTCAGCACTATAAGTGGTTGCCATGTGGAGCACGCCAGCTGCCTCCCACTTGGGTATCTTGTGTCTGCCGAGGATTGATGAGAAAACTAAGAACATATACTAAAACTAGGAACAGCAAAAAATATAGGGCAGTAATTAATATACATTTTTGAATGAAGCAAAGTTGTCAAATAGGGGCAATAAATATAGCTAGAAGACTGTAACATTATTCATCCTGTATAAACAGGCTTTGAGTAACCTGGTCTGGTGGGAGGCGTCCCTGTCCAAGGCAGGGGCATTGAACTAGATGGGCTTTAAGGTCCCTTCCAACCCAAACTGTTCTATAATTCTATTAACACAAGAAAATATATTCAGTGAAAAAGTGTCTTCCAATCCTAAAATTCCAGAAGATTTTTATCATTTGTCTCATTTACTAACTTTAGTGAACTAGGAGTTTCACCATTTTGAGCTTCTCAGAGTAAATTATCTATTACTTGGTAGTTGTACCATATGTAACAGGACAAAGATCAGCATTAATTAACTTTCAAAATGTAACCTCGAAAATTAGATTGTGTTAGAAAACTACTAAGAGCAAAGCAAAGATCCAGTCAATGCATACGAAGGCTGCTGTGGGCAGCAGTTAAAAAGAGCGAGCACATTTTAATGAGTTCTTGAGCCCCAATAGATATTACTTGACGAGAAGTTTACCTACTCATTTTTTACCGGTTCTTTTAAAAAGCAGCTAATATGATGTAATTCTTTACTAGAATGAAATTCCAAATCCAATTTCAAGGACATGAGACATTAAACTCAAGGAGGTAAATACCTCCTTGAGTTTAATTGGTTTGTTCTGTCAGTGGACTCCTTTCTAAACAAAAAGGCTATGTTCCTACAAATACTGATTTTCTTCTCTTTAACAAGCTACATTGTAAGACAATAGTTTAATCACCTGGACAGTAAGACAATAGTTTAGTCATCTATCCTAGCAGTATTTTTGATAACACTACTGTCTCCCTCATGCAAACTACTTTTCTATAATCTCAGAGCATACACTGAAAAATGTTTGAATTACATACATTAGTAGAATCCAATCTCCTAATGGAAGATCAATTTTTGACAGCTGGAATTTTCAGCATATAGCTTACATACTATCTGAAAAAATCTATTTCTGAATGTATCTATTTTTAAACAAAACTGAAGAAAGTTCTTATTACCTTCTATTAGTGTTGTTACTTTGAATTCAGACAAATTTTGGATTTGCTTTCCTTCCTTTTTAAGACCAGCTTCACAAACAGTTACTTAGAAAGAAATATTCCTTCAATACAGTCCTTAAGACACTACTCCACACTTCACCTTACTTCAAAAAATTCAGGCTTCACCACATAAGATGTCATGGGTTTTGGCTGGGACAGAGTTAATTTGGCTGGGACAGAGTTAATTTTCTTCACTGATGAAATACATGCATAAACGTATCTCAACATAAAACACAAGGTTAAAAACCTACTCAAGTTTCAGCAAATCTGTAATTTCCAAGCACAATTTGATCAACAGATAAGTTTTAACAACTGATAACCAAATTTTTCTTAAAAAAGAAAATAAATTTTTTCTTTTTCTTAAAAAAGAAATAAATGTAATTTAAAATGACTGGAGGGAGAGAAGGACAGAAAGGGGTTGTCCTTAGGATTTAATTCCATTTAAATGGAAACTTCAAATTATAGTGACATTGTAATTCATCTGAGAGTCTTCTACATTCTTGTACACTTGTAGGTATACCTAGAAACATACAAGGCAAAAACACTGTATTTTTTTTTTTTTTAACTAGATCCTAAGGATTTTTAAGATATATTTATTACAGTATCTGGATTGCAACTTTCCTTATTTAATGTAATTCCCATTAATTCTATATTGGAAAGATGAGACAAAAAAAATACTTAATGTTTCAATCTTTTTTGCAGATAACTGAAGTTCTTAGGGATATCATAAAACAAAAGCAAAAGCCTACCTTAAAACTGATACAAAAGGTAAGAAGCTGAAATCAAACAACCGTTTAATCCCCTTTCAGAGCATTAATTGAATTTTACATATTTCAAATATTATCCTAAAACAAAGGCTTTGCAGGTAATAAACGTACAGATAACAATGTAAATAGTTTTGTTTTTTTTTAACAAACTACTCCAAAAAGACAGTTTTCCCTATGTGTTTTTTTTTTTTCCTTCTTCAACAGTAGATGGCATTCCAATCATCTCCTGCAGAAAGTGCTTCCCTAGATGCTTGTAATACCACCAGCTGCTACGCTAAAATATGCAACCCTGGGCTCAGCTGTTAGCAGGTGAATTAAATAAAAATCCATTTTAACTCTATAAATAATTTGGAATGCATTAGTAATTTCTTTGGGCTTGGTATTTTATTTTGCCTGTTAAGTAAGATTTTTTTAAACATCATTAGCTGTAGTATATTCACCAGGTGAAAACCACAAGAGAGACAGTAAGTTAATATTTCTCAGGCTATGAGGTCTAACTGCATGAACAGGATCCAAATTTCTTCCAGTCAGAATGCGGCCAATCCTAGAGAATTGCACAGGAAATAACAGGAACAGAAATCAATATTGTGAATTTGTTCTTGTTTTCAGCCTCTTCAGAATCAGCCTTACAGAGAGCCCCTTCACAAGGCTGGCTTATAGCTTGCATCCACTCATACACGAAGCTATGAATAACTATCACATAGCAGGGTTAGCAGTGGAGGTACTTCATCAGTAAGGACAGTGTACTAAATGTTAAATTGCATGAAAAATACCAAAAACAGAACCGCATCATAGTTTCTGCTACAAAAACAAGATTACAATCTAAGATTGAAACAGGAAATGAAAAACCAGGACAAGAAAAATAAACAAGAAATACAATAGTAATGCAGTCTCTTTTTCCACACAACTTGCTTTCAAATTGATTTTTTTTAATCTAGGAAAATGTTAGTCTTACTGACACAAACTTTATAGTGACAACTTGTAATAAGAACTGAAAATGAAATTGTATATATCTTAGATTTGACCGTGTTTAATAGCCAATTTATCAAGTCATTCAGTTTTGCTAATTTGCTATTCGCATAAATTGTGAGAGGTGGATATTACATTATTAAAGACAAAGTTTTAAATTCTTTATGAGGAAATAATTCCAATATTCTTAAGACTTTTTGTTACAAGAGGAAAACATAAAATACTGTTCTTTTCCCTGAAAAAGATAATAAATTGACTAAAAATATAAATGGAAATACTTTAAGGTTTTGAAATTGATGTTGAAAGAATACGGAAGGGAGGCAGGGAGGAAGGGAGGGAGGAAGGGAGGGAGGAAGACTTCTGCAGAACGCTGGTGTGATTAGTTTTTAACAATTTTGATTGCTTTGTCCTAGTAGTTAAATTATTTCAAATAGCTTCCATAAGTTAAGGACATACTAAGCAGAACTTTAAAAGTATTTAAATTATCTGCTATAAAAAGTAATGAAAATTGGTTCTTTCAAACTAAGATGTTAGGACCTCTGAACAGAATTCCTTAGCCTCTCCAAAACATCTAATTTTACCTAAGAAATAATTTTAAATGCTAAAGCTATTTTATTTTCACTAATCTTCATTAATTCCTGCCACATACAAACCCATGCAGCGGCCAGTGACTGAGCCTAACTGAGACATTCCCTGCCCAAGTGACTCGTGGTTTTCTTCATCCTCCTATCAGCTTTCAACACCAAAACTCGAAGTGTGATGTTTTGGGTCCATTAGGCTTGGTGTTTCAGAGTACCATGCAGGTTGATCAGTCAGGCACCACTATACTGCAAGACTGTACTGCCACCATATATTTATTTCTTCTGAGGCATTTCCTTCAGCGTTTTTTTATACGGTACTCAGCAAGTCAGTTTAACAGCCAGTGAAAGAAATCCTAAATTGAATTTCTCTCAGCATCACAGACAGAAGAATGAAATGAGAATCTGATCTGCTAACTACTGCCATTGCTCAATGAAAGTAAACCACCTACTCTACAGATAGGCACCAGCAAAGAACTCTGGAATCCCAAAGTGAGTGACCATAAGAAAACAAAAACTGTATTACTATTTATTAAATTCTGTTCGCTTGCACTCCATTCACTGGGATTCATAAAACAACTACTCACAAGCCACTCGTAAGTGGCTCTTGCAGGCCACCCACCTAACCTCTGAGATCTCATATAAATAGTCAAGGTCGATAAAAGTTGTTCTAACATCTAATTTCATTCTTCTTCTGGTTCAAAAACCATCTGGTTCAGGAACCATCATAGTGGTTCCTGAAAGTAGTACAAATATTCTTGTAAAAACAAAATTGTTTTCCAGAAAGGTGAAAAACTTCAATGTCATTACCTTCAATAGAGACTTCTGAAAATACAATTTAAGTATAACTATAGCTGTCTTACAGTTTTCTGTCTTTCTTCCATTTTTTCCTAAGATTAACTTTCCTAGTCAAGCTGCAAAAAATCTTCCTACAGTCAGAGGCACCATTAAGTACCTGGGTTGGTAGCCTTTCAGCCTTTCCACCAAGTATCAATGAAAGTTTTCAGTGTACAATCAAACATCATACTCTAATTAAATAAAACTACGGTATTCTCTCAGTGATAAACATTTCAATGTTGACTCAAGAGCTGAACTTCCTGAAAGGATGTCATGTCTCTTTCAAGGTTTTATTAAGAAGAACCTGAAGCTTTCCTCCTTTGTTTTCTGTACTTGCTTGAAAAAAAAAAATAGATATCAACTGAGAACCTAGATGTTCCTCTCCCAATCATAGGTGATATCTGGAACACTCACTGCTTATTTGTAAGGGTAACCAGTTTTAAATTCCAGAAACGTAATGCTGACCACATTAGGTTAAAGGCATTTGAACAGGGAAGATCTCTCATTCTTCATCCAACAAATCTATACCTGTACTAGAAGCATAAATGGAAAGTAACCTACATAAATACTGTTGTGAGCATCATTCTTCAGAAACACAGCTTATTCATACTCTTCTCTGAAAAGTTTCTGAATGTCTAAAAACGGCATTCTGAATTGCAGCTTTGGATGATCATTTATCTCATAAATCTTTATTGTAAAGCAGACACTCATTGTTCTCGTTTCCATCTAATTGCAAGCATTCATTCATGTCTGTTTGCAATTAGGGTGCATTTAAAGTGAATACAACTGCCATTCATGAAGACACTATATATAAATGAAAATTAGTAAATACACAGTGACATCAAAACCAGCCCTAACAATAGTCCCATGATTTAAAATGTAGCACATGGTAAACATCCTGAAAAAACTCACTGGTAAACACATTCTGCAGAGTTACAACACTAAGTACTCCAAGTATCCATTTCTAATGGTAGTAGGAAACTGAATTCTGTAAATTCAGTATTTTCTTAACTTCACACTATTCTTATAAATGGGACTAAAGGTGATCTACAGAAAACAAGTTTAAAAGTTACTTTCAAGTTCATAAACTAGTGATTTGGTATGCTTCTGTTTTGTAAGAAAATACCAGCCCCTTCCTTCAAAGGAAGGATGTACATGCATTTTTGCTTAAAGAGACTGAGAGGAAAAAAAGAGTACTTCAAACATCATGAAAAAGCTACCCAAGATCAGCATGGGGAGTAAAGTTTTGAAAACTGTAGAAGGTACTGATGGAAGGACGAGTTTATGAAGTTTGAGGCATAGTTATTCTCCCAAGCCTTGGTTTATCCCAAGCACAAGTTCAATGCACACAGCCACAGAGGCAAATGAGAAAACAATGCCTTAAATAGCTTAACATATAATAAAAATTAGACATACTACCTTGTATCTTGTCTGAAATTCCCAAACCACAATTTAAGCTCAATACTTCTTGTGCCATCTTGTACTGTGGAGCATGAAGAGCAGAAGCCTTTCATTTATTTGAAAATCTCAAAGTTACCCTCCCAATTCTGTCTTAAAGTATATCAAATTTGTTCTAATTTGTTTCCATGTTTTCTAGAGATCTCACCTGGATTGCTGTCAAGTAATCCACTGCTATTTTGAGCTGCAGTTTTCAAAACTGGACACATTCCAGCAGGGCTGGTGCTCATCAGAACTGTTTTGTAGGACAGAGTGATGTTTATGCAACCTATGATGGCAAATAACCATAACAACATGGACAATTAAAGCTCATGTTCATCATAAGAGGCAGTTTAAAACCTAGATACTGCACTTGGGAATTGCCACCCGATCAGTTCCTAACTTCAGTTTAAACAAATGGTTACATCCAAGCATAGTACTTACTGAATAATATCTTTGTTGAATACCATTCAATAATTTTAAACCATATCACCAATTTGTCAAGGTCATTTTAAACCTCTTTCCTAGCATGCTTTTAAGTGCACCCTATCCCATCATAATGGGCATTAATGAAAGGAATGACCGTCAGACAACTCCACAAAGTTTCACTTGGTGCATTGTTCCACTTAGACAGAAAACCATCCACAACTACTCAGTAAAATTTTCTGACTATTAATAATTAGTATTTACTATGATTCTACAAGCAGCTTTTTCCGTATCACCTGTCCTAGCTTACTTCAGAGTAAGTTCTGCAAGATGAATGCATTCCTCAAGTCAAGATATATTTTCTATTGTTACTTCTGTCTGAAAAACCTGATACCTGTTGCAGAATTATGTTTTTTGGCACAGTCTGTTCTTCATAAATCCACATTGTCTATTATTCACTTCCTCATTATCTTCTAGATACTTACAAGAGCTTTGTTTATTCCTTCCACTGTTTTTCTGGCAATTAAACTAATCTGTTTCATGTCTACCTCTGGATTTTCTTCCAACAACCCCACCTCCAATTTTAAAGTGGATTCTGTGTTTGTCCTTCTCTCATCTTCTCAAACACCATATCCAGAAAAAAAGAAAAAAAAAAAGAAAAAAAAAAAGAGATTTCATTAGATGTCCTCAACTCTTAAGTTACATAGAAAAAAACTCTATGAGACCCAACTAATTGGTATTTTTATTATTATTTTGTGATTCACAAGTATATTTAAACTCACAATTTCAGAGACAATCCTAGCATCTCAATTAATTAAAATATTGCTTTAGCGACCAAGAACAGGCTGATAAAAAGAAACTGAAAATCACTTTCTGAAGACAGTTTGGCTATGCAATTACTAGTAGCAAAAAATTAAAAACTGTTTAACACTTTGGGGCAACAGTGTCTTGGAAAGCACAATGGTTTCTTACTAATATGGATGATCTTTACTCAAGAAAGACAGAAAAAGTTCATCTATCATAGCCCTACCAGGCTTCTCTATGACACTGTTAGCCAATATCAGAAAGTTCTGTTTCAGTTGTATGCCAAACAGTTGGATTTTTTTGGAACCTCTCTGGCCTTGTCTCCCAAAATCTCTGGATTCTTAGTCACAGCTGGCTTCTTAGTTGAGGAAATGAAATTGATGAAAAACAGAAAAAGGACACAGATATGGATGTGCTTGTCACAGCTGCAGAAACAACACATTTTGAGACACTGCCTTACTTGTAGTGTCAATTATATACTTATGTGGAAAACAATGCTTTTTTTCCTCCACAAAAGAGACACTAACTACAAGAAGACAGAGGTTTTATTTAGCTAAATTAAGTCCCAAATCTCATGAAGAGGGTATTCAATTCAAATACTTGCTCCAACCTTTCTTTAAAATCAATATACAGCAAAAGAGAGGTGAAACGAATGCACAACAACATTTCCAATATTAAAGAATTTAGAAAAGATGGGGAAGAATGTCATGAGGACTGGGGAAAATACCAGTGAGACCTGAGGTCATTTATTTTTACATTACTGGAAACGTGTTGAAATTGATAGCTTTATTTGAATCTTTTCAATTACTATATGCACAGGAGATGTAGAAACTCTTAAAAGAATGTTTTGACTACAAAGTTGGTTCATTTTGCTCATTCAATTTAGCATTCTAGCTACTTGATCATCCAAAGCGTACGCATAGTAGTTTGCAGTAGGGCCCATTATGGCTGAAGCAAGCAGTCATCTTGATGCAAAAAGAAACAGGTATGAATGAGAAAACAATAGGGGTTGGCCTGCACCAGGCACAATGAATGCAATTACCATTCGTTTTGGAAGCCCAGGCTTTTTCCTTAACATGCATAAAATGAACAGTATTGATACAGACTGAAAAAAATCGATTCTCAAGCAACTCTCTAGCAAATACCAGAACTAAAATGTATTTTTTTTAAAGTGAGGTGTTTAAAATATTGAAACATTTTACTCACAATACTGGTGAAACATCACTATTTTAAGTCAATATTGGACCAATTTCTAAATATTTTCACCTTCAATCTCACTTTCTTGAGCCAGATGCAAAAACTACTCAAATATTTTGTATTACATACTTGATGGATGAAGTCAGAACATAATGGTCCCTCCTCCAACTTAAAATCTGTTTAACCTAAGGGAGAGCTACAAAGATGGTCAAGAGTCTAGAGAGCAAAGGGAATGTCTGAAGTCTCCTGGTTTGTTGAGCCCAGAGCAGAGCAGGCTGAGGGGAGGCCTCATGGCAGCCTGCAGCTCCCTCACGAGGGGAGCGGAGGGGCAGGCGCTGAGCTCTGCTCTCTGGGGACAGCGACAGGACCCGAGGGAACGGCATGGAGCTGGGACAGGGGAGGGTCAGGCTGGGGGTTAGGGAAAGGTTCTGCACCCAGAGGGTGGTCAGGCACCGGGACAGGCTCCCCACGTAAGTGGTCATGGCACTGAGCCTGCTAGAGCTCAAGAAGCATTTGGACAACAACCTCAGACAAAGGGTCTGATTTTTGGGCAGCCCACTGTGGAGCCAGGAGTTGGACTTGATGATCCTTGTGGGTCCTTTCCAACTCAGGATATTCCGTGATTTTATTTTTAACCACTCTTACTTTCTCTTACTGTGCACTCAATGCACTCAGAAATTTTCCTTTGTGCATTAATCCAAAAACATAGATATTTTCAGCTGATCACTCCCTCTAAGATAAGCCATCAGCTATCATGTGCTATTCATATATTAACTACCATCTAACTGAAAAGTCATTTATCTGAAACGAACATTAAACGAGTATTTTCACTGTTAGACGAATGTATTTTGAAAAAGGATAATAATATGCACTGAAAAAATAAAAGGTTGCATTTTATGTACTAGGCATGTCACCATGAAAATTAAAGTTATTTCAAATATGTACAATTATTTAAATAATGATGAATAATGTTACCTAAAAACAGGTATTTTTTTAACGTGCCCATTTTGTTCATCCATTTTCAAACACATCTCTACAGATTGTATATCTATAGCTACAGAGATTTTTTTTTTATTTTCCCTAAAATTATTTTAATATTTCTGATAATAGTGTTTTATATAAGCAATACTAAAAATATTGTAATATCTCATTAACTGCAGTGACTACAAAAAGCAGCACTATGCAAAAAAGAAATGCTATATCCAATAAGGTTAGATGAAGCTATTAGAATATACAATTACTGAGCTTTAGGAAGAGAAAACAGCAGATTTTGCCAACTTGTGTGAAAAAGGATCTTTTTACTTTCTGGATAACATTTATACAATGGCTTATAAGGCAGCTCAAGGAATACATTGCACCTGGACCAGAAGCACTTAGAAGTGAGAAGTGTGCGACCACCCTAATTTCTGTACAAAATAAACACACTCTAGATTGACCTATGTATGGCACAGATACAATGACTACCTAATTAATTTCACACAATGTTTTTTACTACTAATAAAATGCTGCTGTAGAACAACCCTGATTTGCAAAACACTCTTAGAACAGAAAGCAGTGATGGAAGTACTTTGCCTTCTTCCACAGTTCTTGTAAGGAAGTAGCAAGCTCTTTTGATTGAAATAAAATGGCATTCTATATATAAAGTGTATTTATATCTTTGCAAATAAATGCAAGAGTTACACTGATCATGGCTTTAGAAATCTTGCCTAATTTTTCTATAATGCTTCAAAGCCTAGCTTAGCATCTGGATGTGCTGATTTTACCACTTGTAACGATAGCAGGGTTTTGCTACTTAAACAAGATCACTTCAGGAATGAAGAACAGCTGTTGGAAGCTGAGTGAGATGAAGGGAACAGACAGAAGAGACCACTTTGAAATATCTGGACTCCTATCTGGTTGAGCGTATATATCCTGAGACTGCCGACTCAGTCAAATATTTAAGAATTCTCCTGGAATTCCTCCTGATAATGGCCTACCATAAACTAGCACCTACAGCTGCCTTCTCCTTTCCTGGTTTGTCAGGACATTCCATTTTGTCTCCATGGGTTCCCATATTTACCAGCTGCCATCATCTTTAGCTATCTCAGTCACAGTAATGCAAAACTCCTCAGCAAGAAGCTATCAGCCATTATCAAATTCCATCTACTACATTTTTCTACCATCAGGGCTGTAGCCTAGTTTTCTGTTCTCTGCATTGATTTTTAACAGAATAGAATGTCAAGTATAAAGTTTAATTTATTATCTTCAAAACGCTCGGCATCTTGTGACCAAACGTGTCCAGAATAAAGATGATGGCCAACATGGCACAACGATGGTTTTAATATACTCAGAAGGAGAGAGCACTTTTCTACAAAAATCCTCAACTCCCAAACCATGCTGATCTCACCTCTTCTTATATGAACACAAAGAAATGTACATATTTAAAAAAAAGACACGAAGTTAAAGCGTCCTCTAAGTGCACATGAAATTCCTCCCCCAGGGAGAGAACATGAGAGAACAACCGGAATGTAACAGATGTTAGTCACGTCATTTAATGCATGACTGAAAGGCTAAAGACACTGTTGATGAGGACAACACAAGAACCTCTGCAGAACAGAATGGGATTTGCACTTCGGAATCATTAAAGTTGGGGGAACAGTTTAATATAAAAGCAAAGACAATTCTCTTTTCACAATTAATAAATTGGAAACCATAGAGAACCAAAAGAAGATGCCTCACAACATCTGACTTGCTATTAGAAAGCCTGTCAAAAATACAGAAGACTCTGAGCTTCACAACTAACATTACATCAGCCACAGAGGACACAGAGCTGTGGCCATACCGGTCGATACTAATAGTGCTCTATTTATGATGTCTTGAATTGTTCCTGTGCATGGTTTCAGGATGTAAGTGGAGAGACTTCATTATAAACATTAAAAAAAACTACTTACTGAAACCACAAATGAAAGGCAAAATTCCCGTCATCAGTGTATTATTAATTACAGGTATTATATCACAGCAGGAAAAAATGATTACGTACTCAGACTTTCTTTAAATAAAATGGAATATTTGTTCTGTGCATCACTGATACTAGATTTGAAAAAAGCTATAATTAATAAAACACAAATATATATATATATATATAAATAAATTATAATAGTTGTACTTGCTCGCAGTTACTTAAAACCCTCAGAGTTCAACTCAACTCCCACAACAGGAGCACTGAAAGCTTCAAAGTGTTCCAGTAGCATTAAAAATACTTAAAAATATAAAAAAAATTAGGCTATGTTAACCACTTTCCTAAATACTAGTCAAAGTTAAGAGAATTATCAGAGATGGTCAACTTTCAGTAGTTTTACAAATCTTTATGGTATGCAGACATGATCTGGGAAATTGTCAGTGTAAGACTTCTGTGAAATTTCAGACGGACAGGAAATGTAAACTATTCTCTACAAAATGGAGCAGAATTACAGCATCAGTGATGACACAATTGATGTATTTTATCTAAACTTATCATCTCCATGATAAATATACCAAAAAATGTCAATGACTACTTAAAAGTTGTATTCATCATTAAATATAAACCAATTGATTATGGATACTGAAATTCATTTTTAAAAGAAGCAAAACACAAATTCATTATCACTCATCCCCTGGGAAAGAAGGGCAAATTACCTATAGTCATTCTTGGAAGGAATAACACACCAGGATTCCGAACCTTGCATGCAAATAACAACAAGGTGCTTTGGCACACAGTGACAAATAAATTAGTGAAAGAGTCTTAGACCTCTTTTTTTTTTTTTTTTTTTTTCCCCCCTCTGGTTTCTCATTTAAAAATAACAGCACTACCTTATTCATGTCTGTTTCATGTTTCTTATTGATTCAAGGGCATATTCAATATGCTGTGGCCATAATATGGGCATAGCTGTCAGGCAAGCAAACATGCAGCTCTTACAGAAGGCAAGACTAAATCAGCCTCCAAGAAACTTCAATTAACTGCCAAGTTAGCTTTCCAACAAAAATGAGCTCTGCATTGTTACAGCACACAGAGACCCCAGATGATACCCTCTCACCACTGTTACATTAAACTCCACCAGTACAGCAAGATAGTTGGAAAGCTTTGCTTTCCAAAAAGTTGAAGGTCATGCTCAAAGACTTCCAATGCTTACGAACATATGAGCACGTTAACTTCACAGACATCTCTGCACAGACAAGGAATAATGGTAAAAGTGGCTGCTCTGACGCATTCTTACAGGGGCTAAAAGCACCCCAAGAAAAGCATTTGAAACCTCTAAATTATGCACTAAATTAAATACAACTAATGAAGTTTTGTTCTCAAAAAAGAATCCAGAAACTTGAAAAACTGACAAAGCAACTGCACTGATGCAGCCAACAGAAGCAAAAGGAGCACCGCTCTTCTGAACTTGACTCCTCCCAGAATTTAGGTACCTGACCGAAGGCCTTTCTGCACATTTGAAGTTATGTCCAATAGTACCACAAATGGCATTTTCATAGAATACTTTCCAGGAAGTCAGAATCTGACTGGACAAGTTCACTGTTTTTAGAAACATGGTATTGATCTTTTAGAAAATAGGTTATCCAGGCAGCAATGAGAGTCCTGGGATGGAAATCCAGAGTTTTTTACACTCCCAGATGAAGTCTTTCCCTCAGGCAAGGAGGAGCCTGCTCTCCTGCCAGCCACCAAGTCTTTCAGCATTGACTTTGTAGTATCACACGTTCAACAGCAGGGATAACGATCAGTCTATCAGACTCTTCACGTAATGCTTGTAGGAGGTATCAACCTCAAACACCCTGGGTGGAAGGTTATGGTGCATATCCTACTGGAAGCAAAGGCCAACTACATCCCAGGCCCCATGAGTATGAGTTTAGCCAGCAGGTTGACAAGTGATTATTGCCCTCTAGCCAGCGCTTGTGAAACCATACCTGGAGCAACCCGTCCAGTTTTGGGCTAACCAGTGCAAAAGAAATAGTGACACACTGAAGCAGCAGAGAGCCACCAAAATGGTCACAAGGCTGGAGTACATGATTTACAAACAGAGGCTGAGTATTCCTTAAGAAGAGCTGAAGGCTAAGGGGAGGTGTTACTGCCATTCACAATTGCCTAATGAGGAGTGCAGAAAAGACAGAGCCAGGCTCTTCTTGAAGGTGCACAAGGGACAGACAACTTGGGACATGGGAAATTCCAACCAGGCATAAAGAAAACATCTCCTGCCTTAAGGATGGTCAAATAACAAATATTTGGTCACATGCCCAAACTTTGACATGCAGGGAGCTTTAAAACAAATGCTTGGTTGTGTAGCAATGGTAGGTGCACATCTGAAATTTCTTAGACACCTGAATCCTGTGTATGTTCCTAAAGCTGGGCATAGTTTTAGCAATTTTAGGGATTATTCTCTATAGGAAAGTTAAGCATGGGTGTTCAAGGCACAGAAGCACACTACTTACTAAATGTTATTACCAGTGAGTGCTGCTTTGCTTCTATTTCAAACAGAAATGGATCATTCCACAAATACCAGCTCCATTTTTTCATATTACATTCTATTCTGCCATCAGTCATTATACTACCTGTTCATTTACAATTCTTAATGCAGTAAACAAAAATAAAAGTTTGAATGATGATTCACAGAATCTCCTGTACAAACAATATATGCCAGTTTGCTAAATGATAGGTAAGTACTAGTGTAAGAATATATATGTATGATTTTCATTTAACTAAATACTATCCAAAAGAGGCATCAGCAATTTAGCTTTGTCATTTGAAAAGCTGAAACAGCAAAATCTATGCATGATCCATTTTTGTGGTTGTTGGAACTTATTATAAAATGTACTAGCTGTAAACAATTAAAGAGGATGATAAATATTCGTTCTGAAACATGCAAAATGTAAGTTCCTATAATTGCTCTTATGTAAAGCAAAACACAACTAACAAGCAGCTCTATCAAGCAATGTGGCAGGTGGTTTCTGACAGATGCATTTGATCTTTGTTTAATACAGAACAGGCTGTCACTAAGTGACAAAGTGAACAAAACTTTCCCAGCCTTTGATTTTTGATGGGTCAACCACAAGCGGCAACAAGTAGGCTACTTTAATTTTTTAATGATTTCATCCAATACTAGTTACACAAAATCTTGGTACTAATAAGTAGTAAAAGGAATCTTTGTAACTACATTGGCACTCCTTAATAATATTTTCAAAGCATACTACACAAGATGGGTAAATTCATTGTCTTGATGTCCAGGGATATCCAATATGCATTTCTACTTCTTTAGTTCCCAGATGCTCAAGGAGGTTAGCCAAGACATTTTCATTAATCTCTGTAAAAAAGCATGTTTTCCTTTCTGATGTAAAACAAGAGAGTTACAGTTCCAACAGTTGCTCCCCCCATGACAAACCCTTCGGTCTTGGAGATGAAGCAAGCAAATGAAGCATGCCTAGGAAACGTGCACCTGGACAAAATGCATGAGACAGGCTTCAGAACTTTTCCTATTGACAAAAATTTGAAAAACAAGGAGTATACATTAATACACATCTGGAAGACAATAAATCATGCGATGTGTATTGATAATAGTTATTATCAACATTTCTTCCTAGTTTTACAACAAAAACGGACAAATTCTGCTCTCCTCAAACCAGAGTTTAATATCCAAAAATATAGGAAAGATACAGCAGTATGTCTAGCTACCTATCATAGCCAAAAAAGGTTTCAAAACAGACCCCCTAGAAAAATTTCTTAACGAGTAAATTAGTGACTATTGTTTCATTTTATTAGCTTATCTTTCTAAATTTTCAGTTTCATGACGATTTAGAGATCATATACAAATATACTGAAATTTCCATATGAATCTAATGCAAAAGACTACTTAGAGATGACGAAACTGATAAGTAGAATATTTGGAAATTACCACCAATAAATAAATCAGCACAAACTATTCCAACATTTGGTTGAAATTAACTCACTACTTTGGGCTGGCTTTAGTTCTACTACAATGCATTTATTTTGCCTTTAACAATTTTTATAATACAAGATGGACACCAGCAAAAATGAATGAACAACTCCACTTTCAGTCAGCAATTACTATAGTTTGTATGATTAATGTACACATTCTTACATTTTTCCTTAATATTTATGTATATGAAAAGAAAAAGAAGGAATTCTTTAGGGTGAAAAAGGCCTGCTTACACCAATGCAATCTTGTGGTTTTCTGTGCCTTGAATAGGAGGCTAATGTGACATTTTCAATGCCACAATGATAAATATGGCTTAATAAAATAAAATAAAAAAAGCTTTCCAAGTTGAACACTAGTTTACAGAAGACTCTGCTAAGGTTTGAAGACCTAAAATTAGATTTACAGCACCAGCTAGGTCATTGCATTGGAAGTTTTCCCCCTGCAGTCTTCCCTTGGCCTGTCACTATGCTTCATTCCCAATGAACTCAGGATATGAAGATGATGAATAGGACATAATCCTACTTTTGTAATAGAGCAGAAATCTTTTAAATTGAATTTGCTATAAGAATTCTTGTATACGTATATATGTATCAAATATCTTAGAAAAAAAATGATACTGGCAGGAAATGATACCGGAGGCAAACAGTGTGAATTAGCAATTGAAAAAAACTTTCATTTCAAAAGACTTCTATCACCAAAAGGCAGCGTGTTAATAATGAATGGTAAGCTAATCAGAATGCCAGATACAGCCTTATATGAATGACAAGTACACAACTGAAGAATGGGCTATGTTGGATAATTTATTTAGTCACCATCTGCCTCAAAGCCAATTTGCCATCCCCTCCATCTCCTGTGGCCCAATAACCAAAACAGTAACAAGCATTGATCCTGAGAAATATCCCAACCAGACCAAATTTAAGAAAAAAGGCGTCTCAAGCAACTACAAAATAACAGACAAAACCTAGAAGGCAAGAGCCAAGAGCTACCTCAACAATTCTTTCTCTTCTTTACCTTTTACCTCCTCTTTCGTGTTTCTATTATTGCCATCACCAGAAGATAAACGTCCTTCATTGCAGCAACTCCATGACTGCAGCACCCCCATGAGCCAAGGAAGAATAAGGCAGCTTTTTAGGCAGCAACGCCCTAACTACTACAGCCTAACCAGGCTTCACGCTCTCTCTTTCTCCAGCAGTGAGTTGCAAATAAAAACAAATGGAAGAGGTGCGTCTTCCTTTTCCTTGTTTTCCTTTACCTTCCCTTTATGCGTGTTTGTCTGTAAAAGGAAGAAAAATCAAACTACCCATGGTAGCTAAAGCCCATCGCCCCCAGGTCTTTCCTTTTTCCTAGTGGGATATGTAACGGACTGCCAGATAGCAACAGGACAATTTCTAAAAATTCCCTAGTTAGCATGAAAAGATTAAGTGAGAGCATTAAAATAAAGGTGTTTTTTTTTACACTTCAAAATGTTTTAATTGTTTTCCTTCTTCTCCTGTCACTTTACCAAGAGCTTTTCGGAGATTTCTGTGGTCCTCCATTCCGTAGGATTAAGTAGGCCCACCTCTCTCTTAAAACTTTGTGTTTCTTTTAGCTGCTTGGCATTATAAAGCTATTTGCTGAACTCATCCACCCCCTCAGAGATGACAGAATACCACTCTTTTATCACAGTTCAGCTAGTCTGTTACAATTAATCAGCACTCTGGCAGCCTCCTGAGCGTTAAATGCTGTACGAAGTATAGAGCAACATGAGCTCTCCTTCAACAAATCAGAATTCGCAATCATAAGACAGGAAAAGGCAGGGGTAAAGTAGGACAATATACAAGGTAGTGAGACAATATCCAGGTTAGGTAATCAGCATGAAATCAGAAGTACATCTTGCAAAATCCATTTTTTTTGTATGATCAACCAGGAAATTGATTAATTTCACCATTCTCGTTTGGAAGAAAAAAAAAAAAAAACATTTTAACAAATAGAGAAGTGAACTGGAATTTAGTTTTCCTACCAATTACATTGTGATCTGGCAAAATTATAGGTTCCTTGCAAAGACAGAAAGGCCCATGAACTACAGCTGTTCAGCCTCCCTTTCTGCCAACTGCTACAACATTCACAATGTGTTCAAATAACCTATTGTCACACTGGTAAAATATAGGGTAAATGGCAAACACATCGGGTTATTTAATTTTTATATAAATATTAAATATACTTTTGCAGTGTTTTTTACTGGCATAGGTTAATTTACTTCATATTGGCTCGTATGGTGCTGTGCTTTGGATCGGTGACCAGAACAGTGTTTTACACACCGATGTTGTAGTTACTTGTAATTATTGCTCTGTAGTGCCTGCACAGCACCAAGGATTTCTGTTTCTCATGCTGCCCTGCCAGCGAGGAGGCTGGGGGTGCACCAGAAGCTGGGAGGGGACACAGCCAGGACAGGTGACCCCATCTGACCAAAGGGGTACTCCAGACCATACGACTTCATGCTCAGCAACAAAAGTGGGGAATGCAGGAGGAAGGGGAGGACACGTGGAGTGAGGGTGTTTGTCTTCCCAAGAAACTGTTATGCATGATGAAGCCCTGCTTTCCTGGAAGTTGCTGAGCATCTGCTTGTCAATGGGAGGTAGTGAATGAATTTCTTATTTTGCTCTGCTTGCATGCACAGCTTTTGCTTTACCTATTAAACTGTCTTTATCTCAACCCACGAGTTTCCACACTTTTACCCTTCTGACTCTGTTCCCCATCCCACCAGTGGGAAGTGAGCAAGCGGCTGCCATCAGGGTTAACTCACAACAACTTAAAAAAGATAAAGCCCAGTTTCCAACCCAGAAAAAAAAAAAAATCTTTGAAAAAAGAAAAAAGAATTCTTTCATTCTTTGATTTTACTGCAAAAACTTTTGAGTACAATTTAAGAGATTACTTAAAATCTTAGAAAGAAAATGTAACAACATTTAGATAGCAGGAATCTCTGGTTCTTTTGTGCTTCAGTTACTGCCTTTGTGATTTTGTGAGTTGGTATTAATTTACAGACATATGGTTAGGAAAGATTCAAGCTGATATTTGCACACTTTAATTTGTAGGCCAGGCTGCATGCAACACGCGTGCCGCTACATCTCATTACCGCAATACTGCACTGCCCTCGCAACCAGGAGTGACTGACCCCAAACAACCATTCCTGGTCCACAGCCATCGTGCACACCAACGCTCTCCAGGTAATGCAGGACCTCCGTAGTCACAGCATGGCATGGAAAACACAACCCCTACATTTTATAAAAACGCTAATTTAGCAAAACAACTACTTTATTTAATGTTTACACCAATCCAGGCGGACGCTGTCTTTGTATCAAATCAGAAAGTTGTATCTGCTTCATTTAGCGCTCCTACAAAATTAGTTGACTACTCATTTGCCACTTTTATAAAACTTCTGCTTTGAACTTCATAACAACATGAAATACAATGTTACATAAAGCATAAACAATTTGTGTACTGAATACACAGTTAGGCTACCTATCCTACCTATACTCAATAAAAACAAATTCTGGTATCTAAAAACATGTTGCCAGCGAATAGTTGAAAACTAACTGAAATCCTCTTTTCCTGAATTTAAGTATCTATTTTATATGAGGCATACTGCATTTATAAGTGTACATTCACAGTCAACAACCTTCTAATTCTCCCAGAAATTTATCTCCAAGAAAAATATTCCTTTACACTTGAGAGTTGTCCCAGAGTTCTCCCAGTGCTATCAGACACTATAGAGCTTTTATGTGTTTTGAGTGTATGCAATCCAAAAAAATAAAAAATAAAAAAAGTAAAAATGACAGTCTTAGTATGTTCTCTTTGTTCTTTTGAGTCATGCTTCTATCATAATAAGTACATTTTCATAATTTTTCACCTCTGCTAATATCTCCAAGATAGCATTCTTCTGACAATGAACCAAATTTTATTTTGATTCACTGGCTGATTTTTTACTGCATTGTATCTTATGTTACCTTTAACATCTATTCATTTTTGGCATAATTATTTACCTAAATTCCTTTTCCTGATATCTGAATTTCTTAGTGATAAAGCAGATCAGGTGGGGGAAAAAAAAAAAAAAAAAAAAAAAAAGTTTAATTCAAAATTCCCAGTGTTTAAAGTTTAGTAACTATGAAGTTCTAAGATTTTTTTTAGTGGTTCTGTTCATATAACTGGGATCTATGTAAGATTTATATAAACATATGGATTCATGTAAGTATAAATTAATGAATATTCTTATTTTATGAATATATGAAGACAACTATGCACTTCCCATTAAAAAATTGTATAAAGCTATTGTATAAAACTTCATTGCTTTTCCACCACTTGGCCTGACACACTGCATCACAGGTTTATACTTAATTTCTTTAATAACTTCTATAAAGATTTCTCCATTTACAAAAACAAAACTGCTAGAGAATATTAAAAAAAAAAATCTGATGCTGACTAAATCTGATGCTATTATATTGAACCGCACTCTTAGAAGGCAGCCCTTATCATTAGACAAAGGATGTGCCGCTGGTCATCAGCTGGCAACTGAAGGAAAAAAACTTTGCAAGTAACTGCAGATCACACAAACTCAAACAAATTCTTAGTTTTAGAAGCCAAACCTTCATTACTTTTCATCCTCAGAGAGAATCTTTTAACCTGGAGTTCAAGAAATGTTTGGACAACACTCTCAGAAATAAGGTTTAATTTTAGGTTGTCCTGTGTGAAGTCAGGAGTTGAACTTGCTGATAAGGGATCCTTATGGGTCCCTTCCAACTCAGGATATTCTCTGATTCTCCAATATCATAGGCTGAACAAAACCATATCTGAAACAATAGCTCTGCACTTCTATGAGTTATATCAGATTTTGATCCAGACACTTGAAATGAGAATCGAAGGCCTCTTTTCCCCGAGCTTCCTGCTACGATCAGGCATCTTACAGGATATGCTTTACAATCTTCTATACATTTTCATATGTATTACACTTATTTCCCACCTCAACTAGAAACAGATCACACAATTTTCAAGCGCTGCTCTGCTAATTCTCCTGACATTCACTGGCAGCATGTCCCATTGTGCTCCTTCTATGAGTTCAGGCAGAAACCTATGATCAATTACTGCTAATACTTCATTAGCTCCTCTAACGGAGATAAAACCTTCTAGAGGTTCCATCCTTATGAGTATCAGTACAAGGCAACCTGATGTGCTTTGCTCATACATCACCACTTCTGTTCATAAAATGTAGAACAGAAGAGTTAGAAAATACATTAGAAAGTTATCATTTATGGGATTGTTACTTCAATTCTATGCATGTATTTAAAAAATTACATGATCAATCATTGTTTTTCCCAAAGATCGTCTGCGTCACTTAGTAGAGATGTTAGCTGTCATTTGGCTAAGCAGGAGTTATTCAGTACTTTGTGTTCTCATTTCAGATTGCCCCATGCTGAATTTACCGTGTACTATTCAAACTCTGCTCTCACCACATAATTCAGTATTTTCAATGGACTTTTCAATTATTATTGCTATTATGATCCAGACCTTAAAAAAAAAGAAGATGAATTATGACTAATAGAAAATTCTTCAAGATATGTAAGCCATGGATAGGTTCCCACCAAGTGTGAGAATCACACTTAGCACTCAACATCAAACTTAGCCTGAGAGTACACTTGCATTCAACTACTTCCAGTGCTGCTCACCCAAAGTTTTATGGCAGAACTTCTCTGCCAGTTGCTGTATCGCACCTGTAGGTCACTGATGCACAATCATCAGCATCATGTAGGTGCACTTTGCAGTTGATATAGTCATTGCTGGAGCCCTCAGGCTCTTATATCCAGTGTAGCTAGCAATGTTGTGGTGCTTTCATAGCAGTCAAGAAACAATTCTGATAGCCTTGAATGTTAGGGTCTTTGGATACCTCTCATTCAGAGAAGACAACAGAATTTTGTACAACAAATGAAAAGTAAATTATTCTAGACATCCAGGATGGAAGATGACATCCAGAATGTAATCAATATCCTAATTCTAGACCTATATATAGGAAAAAGAAAAAAAAAAAAAAAAAAAAAGAAGAAGAATTATTGTAACCTAAAGAACACACTAGAACTTATCATAGATTCCTTCCTAAGTGTAAACTTTTTCAGAAAAAAATTATACAGAAGGAATCATCCTTAAGAGGCTTTCTACTTCTCAGGCAAAAATGGCAGCTAACACAAAAGATGCATTTGTGCAGAGATGGAGGAGTGATTTTATTGTCACAGAGTAAAACTCAGTGACAATAAAAAATAAAAAAAAAAATATTATCTACTATCACCATGAGTAGTATCATGTACTGATGTCTGAATTGAAGAGGAGATTCACCTCAGGATACAATACAGAAAAAACAAAAATACTCCAAGTGAGAACAGCTGAGGAACTCAAAGTAGAACAAAGTAATGTCATTACACAATCCCAACCACCTGACTATCCATGATCCACAAGAGAAGAAGGCTTTTGGTTCCACAAACCACCACTAGATTCTAAATAATTCTTCATTCTCAAATCTCTGTAGTATAGCTTCTTAGACAGGAATTCTGCACACGTATTGAATCTGGCTTGGACAGAGTCAATTTTCTTCTGTGACCCATGTGGTGGGTTTTGGATTTGTGACAAAAACCGTGTGGATAACACAACAATGTTCTGACTGTTCCTGAACAGTGCTTGCATAGCATCAAGGCTTCTTCTCACACTAGGTTTTTGAAACATTTTGAAAATTCCTTTCTTGTTCAAGCACAAGTCCAGTGAGAAGCCCACCTGACACTCCAGATTGGCCTGAACTACCAGATTGGAAATTTATCTAGTGAAACTCTGACAAATAGTTTTCAGATCCTTGCAGTTCCTTCCTATTTCTGAGATCAAATGTCTGGCAAATCACTACAGTTCTTCCAAACATGTCTTCACCCAGACAGACATCAGAGAAGGTAAGAATGGCTGTCTGACAGAAGGATACCATACTGCGTGCCAAGCAAGGCCTGAAGCCAGAGGACTTTTTTCAGAAGCAGCTTTGTGGAAAAGAGATGAACCAAAGTCCATAAAAAGTTCTAAGAAATAAACTCCCGGATTGAATATGAACAGTCAGGAAATGAGAAAAAGCAAACATATAAATAAATAAAAGTAGTAGAGGAGGTTCAAAACAAAGAGAAGCTGTTTCATTTTAATCTTATGGAATCCCAGATGTGCTTCATATATTTGCATTTCTTAAGAATATGTATTCTGCACAGAATTCATAAAGGCTAAAAAAGTTCTTTAGACCATTATAAAAGTCCCTTGGTCAGTATTATGAACTGCAGAATCATAATCCAAAAAGTAACTGATCTCGAAGGTCTTTTCCAACCCAGATGATTCTACGCTCCATCAATTATTGGTGCCACGTACTTACAGATACAGTACTTCACCTTGTTTTCAAAGGATTGAGAGAGTATTAGCAGTCTCTGTAATAGACTACTCCCATAGACTAAGATCTCATTCCCAGAATAATTTTATCAACATTTCGTACATTTAGTTTTCTACCTTCTTCTTCTTGATTTCCTTCTAAAGTTATGTAGACTACTATATCCTTCCCCTTTTACTGTCATTTATACCTATAAAAGCATGAAGAAAAAATAAAGAATCCTCATTTCTTTTGGAGTTCCAAACAATTTAGCAGTTGCCTGAACAACTCCTAATCCATCAACTTACTTCTGACAGAGGGCTTAAAAGGTGAATGCAATATTCTAGCAAAGGTCACATAGGAGAGGAATGGTGACATCTCCAAAAAAATGGAAATCAGTTCAGGAACCTCTACTATGCCTACATTAGGAATGTTTTTCATGCATAGAAATTCTGGTATACAACTGCAAAAAGATCTTATTTAGAAAAAAAAAAAAATGAAAAATTGCTATAAAAGACAGGCTATACTTGAAGAACATAGTTCTTCCTGCTGAACATGTCATGCTAGTTAAAAAAGTTTAAGGGTGTCTCAATTCACAGCTTTGGCAGCACAGCAAGTTGTTAACTACATTTTTATACCCCTATTTATGCTAGCAGAAATCTGTCCTAGATTTCTAAGTACTCCAATTGCTTTTGTGAAGCTACCTATCCTTCTGGTTGCAAAAGCAACAGTGTCTTAAGGGCACTCAGCAGCCAGGCCTACTTCACGTCTGTTTCTACCCTAAGTCTGTGTTGCAGTTGCAAGATTTAAACTCGTAGGCTCCCTCGAAACACCACGAGCCCTTCTGTGCTGTGCGGGTGACGGAGCCCTGGCACAGGCTGCCCAGAGGCTGTGGGGTCTCCTCCTTGGAGCCCTTCAGAAGCCGCCTGGACGTGGTGCTGGGCACCCTGCTCTGGGTGTCCCTGCTTGGGCACGGGTGGTACCAGGTGGCCTCCAGAGATCCCCGCCAGCCTCAGACATCCTGGAATTCTGTAAATTGTAAAGTTCCTCTGGAATCTCTCATGGGCACTTCTTTTATTACTTAATTTTTCATTCATCTCTGGTACAAAAGTAGAACACATACTTCTGCTGTCAACAGCAGGCTAGGCACCCCACCAGAACTGAAACAGACTGATGCTTGGTACCACACAGGCCAGCTGATGCAAGGGACAACAGCAGAAGCCATAACAATAATGGAATAATGGCCGGTGACCTCGACACCACCTCCATGCCTCAGCCCCTTCCCGAAGGGCTGGCTGCACCCACGTGGCCATGGCCAACCATCAGGCGACGCGGGACCCTGAGCCAAACAGAGCTGGGTGTTCCCTCCCCAGACCGCTACGTGAGGGCGGCAAGGCAGCCAAGGGGCCTGGGCGGCAGCAGCAGTGCAGCAGCTTTGTGTGTCTGTGACTGTCTCCATGTTCCCACTTACATCTCAAACACATACAGATGGTCTGAATTGTAGTAAAATTAGAAGTGGGGGGAAAAATGGAGCAAAAGTAGGGTAAAATACCAGAGAAAGAATCACAGAATCATTAAGGTTGGAGAAGACCTCCAAGATCACCTGGTCCATCCATGCCCCTACCACCAATGTCACCCACTTAACCCATGTCCCTAAGCACCACGTCCAACCTGTCCTTGAACACCCCCAGGGACGGTGACTCCACCACCTCCCTGGGCAACCCGTCCCAGTGCCTGACTGCTCTTTCTGAGAAGAAATGTCTCCTCATTCCCAACCTGAACCTCCCCTGGCACAACTTGAGGCCATTCCCTCTAGTCCTATCACTAGTTACCTGTGAGAAGAGACCAACCCCCAGCTCCCCACACCTTCCTTTCAGGTAGCTGTAGAGAGCAATAAGGTCTTCCCTGAGTCTCCTCTCCTCCAGACTAAACAACCCCAGTTCCCTCAGCAAAAGAAGCAAAATGTTATAGAACAAAAAGATATAAATGGGCTGAGACTGATTTAAGCATATCAGATCTTTCTGGCTCTAAAGAGTGATACACTAGCATACCTTCAAATTAGAGAATTGAGAGGAAAATACAGCTCTACCTACAAAATAATTTACCTATAAAATAATTACAAAGTGGACCATAAGACATGCTTGCCTGACACAGCTCAAGTCTGGACTTAGGGACATAATAGTCCCTTCTTCCTTCTGTGGTCTCATCTCCCATCCAGCTACACTCTTTAAAAAAAAAAAAAAAAAAGAAAGAAAAAAAAATAAATAGGAATGGAGAAAAAATATCAGTTAACCCTTTTAAAAGCAAAATGAAAAATTATTTTTAATTACAACATCTGATACTAAATATGTGGACACCAGTAGGAACTTGGCATTTCTCTTCCTGATTATCATCTCTGCATATACCTCACACGAAAATTCCTGTTTTCAATATATGGTTATAAAAGAGCCTATACTTAACTTAAGCATGTTAGATACTGAAACTTATTGGTGGGAGTTAGAAAATAATATTCAGTAGGGACTTCTGTGCATTACGTGGAACCCTCTGGCCTGTAGGAGCAAATGCAGCACAGTACCAGCTTTATACGCTTCCCACTGCTATCGGGAAACACTGTAATGCCAAATTTTCTGTTACAAAAAAAAAAAAAAATGAGAGCGAGAGATGGAAATAGCTATTAAAGATTTAAATAAATAAGTTTAAAAACACTAACACCTGGCAAGAACAGCACTCCATCTGTTCTGTTATCTAAATTACAGTCACATATACCATTTTAACAAGATTTCCAGCTAAGTAAATGAATCCTGTACTATGACCACATACACATATATCTATACCCTCTAAATTGTTACAATTAGCGCTGCTTTAGTCTTTTTAAAGCAAATTACTAATTCTTTACCAAAATTCTTAACAAAAAGATGGCAAGTTTATGGGGTTTAATCCCATATATCTAGCACATTGCCACATTTTAAAATGGCAGTTCTCAAAGCTTGGATACTGTCAGCTAAACTCAATGCAAATATGAAAAACTCTGGTGACAAAATTCCACGAAAGTAAAGTTACTGGAATTTGAGGATGATTGAGAACAGATGTCAGAAATCTTGAGACTGAACAGACAGGCAACTAAATGTTAGATATGTACAAAGCAATGCACATGGAAAAATAATCCTAGCTACAGCTAGAAAGCTCACTGATAAATTAACTATTATAATTCAGGAAAAAGAACTTACAATGGTAGTCAAAAAAGGCAAGAGCAATAGCTTAGGGAATTTATTACAAAAAAAAAACAATATATTACTGTATCACTTGATAAGAATATGGTATGCCCATATCTTTAACATGTCTCAGTTCTAATTATCTCCACTCCAAAATAATACAATTAATTCAAAAAAATAGCAAGAAAGAAAGAGGGATAAGCAGCAGGGAATGGTTTCCATATCCAAGAATCTACATGTGATCCTTTTAAGGATTCAAGATCAAATCGAGATAGACTGAGATTGTCTAGATTGTAAAAAAATATATAATAAAAAAAATAAAGGGGGGGTTATAAAAAAAGTCTATTTAATCACAATTGATGTGGTCCAGGTGAATATGGCTTCCTACTTTTCTCAGGATAGTAGCGCTGTGTGTTACCTACTAGAGTTATCCCGTGGCAAATTTGAAAATAAACAAAACCAAAGGGTTTTCTTCTACACTACATTCATTCAGTTGGGAATGCGATACACAGTATATTGCTAAAACAAGAGGTATATTTTTTTAAAAAATAAGAGAAATTTACACACAACAGATCATCAGTGCCTTTCATGCCCAGTGATGTGCGTACAATACCCAACTCCTCGAGTCTTAAATTCTGGCAAAATCTTTTCTGAACAAGGATAGCTACAAAAATGCCTGTTATTAGATTCATTCCTAAAAATTCATGCCTCAACACAGTCAAAGATACCAGCCTAGATATGGGTCCAGCAGGACCAGTTTGACAGTTTGAACATGTTATTCATTTAATCTGTCATTCACACACACGCGCATCTGATTCTTGTATCATGGAGAAGGTGAGCTGAGACAAGGTAAATAAATTCAAAGAGATTTAGAATGCACAGGTGATACAGCTCACTTCCCATTCTGCACTGAACTGCAAAACCAGTATAGTTCAGCCCCCTTAACAATCAAGATGGAATAAATGAGACTTTGATCCAAGTCTTGAAGAAAATCTAGAAAAATACAGAAAAAATAATACCTATTCCCACTGAGGAGAGGGAACTCAGCTCTTCTAATACGGAAAGATTAGTTCCTGAATTCTGCTGTATACTACTAAGTCTGAGTATTACAAATCTGTTTCCTTTACTATTTATTATATCCTGAAGCCTCTTAGAAAGGTAAAGTGCACTGCTTCTTACCCGGTCATCACTTAGTTAGAACTTCAAATACTTACAAATATACTACAGTGGACATCAGAATTTTCTCAAGAAAGTGGCAAGCTTAGTACTTCATATTTCCATGAAAGTTGAAAAACTTTGCCTATTTCTTCAGTAGGTGTAACGGTGGTGAAAATATGAGAAGTCTAAGGATCCACTGACATGAGATCCCTGACGTTAAGGACTGTTAATCTCCTTAGTACACATATCACTCACTGAATTGGTGGAAGCTACTCATGGCCCCAGATCAAACGATATTTTGGTTTAGTCAATTTTCTTCTGCAAAACCCCAATTTGTCTGATACATGTCTGCAATGTTATATGTATTTCTGTTCACTATTTTCTCTTGAATACACGGTCATTCAATAGTGAATAATGTTTCGGAAACTATATGATTTAAAATAATGAAGTGGCTCAATATCTGTATCTCCATTGCTTCCAACAGGTTTCACGTTATTTTTATTCTATTCCTCACCAACCTGTAGAAACAGCAGAGGCTAGTGTAACACATCTGATACCAAACTTCATTGCAAGCTACATGACTCATGCTCCATAAACAGATCAGTGGACCGGTATTACAAAATGTGAATTATGTTTGGTTTGCACAATCATTTCAGTTCTGGTGCCGTCTTGTAAAGCTACCTGTAGGAAGTTGCAATAGTAGTCTAGAATTAACATACTTTTTCTCAGTATGCATTTACAATCTATGACTATTTTGCCTCATGAATTAATTATTCATCCCATCAACACTAGCTTCTCAAATTGGCCATTATCGTGGCATATCCTGCAAAGTCTGAGAGATGTTGTAACATTTCTTCATGTGTCATGTTCTGTAAAAAAAAATAAAAAAAAAAAAGCCCTCTAATGTACCCCTTAGATTCTTCAATCTCTGAATGACTCTGCCATAGCCTTAATTCAACACTTCAGAAATCCCCAATCTAGCAATAGTAAACAAAATGTCCTGCAGTGACAGTTGTCTCAGGCATGCATGTTAGTAAATGTGATTAATTCTTCTTTCATCTAACCCCTTAACTTGGAAAATGGGTACTTAATAATAAAATCCGTAGAAAATTAAACTATTTAATGTAATATGACTCTTTGTTTAACACAAACTGAAACTCCGACAGGTACAGTTCCTTTGATACTTAATGCCACATGATTTGACGATATTTAATCCATAATTATTTTAGCACTTGAGGACAAAATAATACCACAGGTTATCATAGGAATTGCAAGTCTGTGAGAAATAACCAAAACTCCCACATTTTGCATTTGCTGTGAAGACGTAACTATCTTTCTCTTTCCATTATCAGGTACAATAGTACACACCATCTGTAAATGCTAAAATATACAAGTGAGGCTAGGTTACTATTATCCTAAGGAGCCAAAACAGCATTTTGGAAAGACCCACAGAGTCATTCATACATAACTGGGAGTGATCTGCCAGGGCTCAAGTTGTATTGAGCTTTGGGTCAAGGTAAGGAAGACAAAAAGGATGAGGCAAGAGTGAAATACAGACAGATCAACATTAGAAGATAAAAGCATGACAAAATATGCTTGGTGACTTTACATCAACAGATTTTCTGATCTGCAATACTTAAAAAACAAACAAACCAAGGAAAAGCACACAACCCCCTAGACTTTACTAAAACTCTCTTGGAATGAGAGTTTTCTTGCTGAGAAAACTGCACTTAAAACCTTTAAAACACATGCGCATAATATAGCGAGAGCAATATGTGAAGAGCAATATATTCTTGGTGGTCATATAGATGCTCTCTCCTAAATATTCTGCAGACAAAACAGGAAACACCAGTAGGAATCCTCATTTCAGTATACACTCTTAAAAACTAACCTCTCAAATTCTAACACTTGACAAAGATCTGATCCATTGTGTCTTAATTCTCTGGCCAGAAAAAAAGGGCAGAATCTAGGAGTGCAAAGCTTTCTGATGGAAACCCAGACATTTTGTAGTGGTCTTCTGTGATCTTCTTCTCATGTGAAGGAAAAGAGCCTGCTTTCCAAAATGAGGACATGAGGCATTTTCAGATTTTCTTTGTTCAGCATTCTCAACATTTTTCTTTATTCATCGTAATCTTCTGTCATCTATTCCTTCAGATTATGTGAAAGACCTTTCATTTTCTAAGAGAAAATTTAAATAAAAGAGAGAGAATTTAATCCAGGTTTCTGAATGACAAAGGGAACACGCTTTCAGTTCCATCATGACACTCTTCTCCAGATGGAAGCCCTGAACATTTTCTTGACAAATTTCCCATCTTTGAGGACAATGAGCTTTCAGTGGTCAGGCTCCACCCCGGCATACAACCCTCACCAGAAAGTTATTTAGAATGAGCAAGGAGTTCAGGATGAGAATAAAGAGAATAATGAGAATAAAGTGTTAAGCTAAAAGGTGAAAAGCAGAGTTGATAGGTTTCTTTATTCGTTTTCAGTCTGCTGTGGGTATCGTGCTGAGACTGAAGACAGAAGCTTTCAGAACCTCAAAACTGATCACCACACCAAAAATGGTTTCTAAGCTAATAAAAAAATCCTCCTCAGTTTCACAGATCTTCAAAAAAAAGCAAACGACTTTTTTTTTTTTTTTTAAGAAAATGACTGTCCATCTGTAAGAAGCAGTCTTGGCAAATCTTTGTTTTTATTTGTTATTTTATCAACAGCAACAGCACCACAGTATCCAATGTTTCCACACAGATTTGCATGTGTAGTCTGAATCAGGGAATAAACACAATTCAGGAACAACATGCCATAAAATGCTCCAGGCTTGAAGAAAGGAAAGCAAAAAAAGAGAAGTAGTCAGTCTCCCAAGTGCTGATGAGAAATTTGCATCACCCAAAGTCAAGCTTCAAGTTTTTTTTCACTTGAAATGCTGAACAAGCACAAGAGGAAATATGAAAATAAAACCATCCAGTTTTTCTAAGGATATCATGATACTTTCTTCAATTACAGCACGGGACACGGAAGTAGACTGGGATTTAGTCTCCCAATAAAAGTGTAAGACTACATCCTCAGCTACTATAAATCGGCATCTTCCAGTCTGATTAGGACACTTCTTTATTTAGAGAGAAGTCCAAAGAAGTACAAGAGAAATTACACTTTTCTCTAAGCTGTTTGTCTGTGAATAGTTCAGAAACCACCCACTCACCCCCCTCCAGTGCCCCATCTTATTTCTGTTGCCTCTCCTTGTGCAGCTACCTCTTATTTTCTAAATTTTCAAATTGGGACGGGACGGGAAGGGATGGGAAGGGAAGGGGGTGTATCTGTGACATACTGTTTCCTTTTTTTCTTAATCTCTTTGAATAATATCTGGTTATAAATGAGGAAGAAAAAAAAGGAAAAAATCCATCGTGTACCTGATTTAGTAATTAACTCTAATTTTATTTAAAGTAACTGATTAACAAAGATGCATTCTTCAAAGAAATATAGGTTAGAAACAGCTCCTCATTCTAAGTATCATTTACTATTTGCCTGTTTCATTTATAGATATTTCTTGTTTGTATGTTCTCAGAATGAGCTCTCATCTGGTTTGTCCAACATTACTGGGAGCAAAGAGGCACATTTAAGAGCAGTTCCTTTGTGGCATGTCAATCACAGATGCATTTTAACAAAATTTGCAGGACGACAAATAGATACTACAGATCTTACCATAATCCTGAGTAGACATCTACTTCCACAACCACAAAGATTCCTGTTAGCTGCCCCCAGTGCTCACAATATAAATTAGATAGGGAAGAGTAGGGCAAGGTAGGCAATTAAATTTGTTCTCTATTATACTCTTAAACATGGGACTAATGTAGTTGTCTGAGGAGTTAAATAAATTTCTTGTTCTAAACGAGACAACAGAAGGCTATTTGTTAAGTGATAACAATAATTAGAAGTACATTTTGTTTGTTGGCTGTGTTGAATACGCAGAAAAGAATATTTAAACAGCAGAGCATGGATAATCTGGAGATTTTATAGCAGAAGTTTAGCCCCATATGCTGTTACACTGAGATAATGATGAAGCACTGATTCAGCAAGTGACTTCAATCAACAGGATGGAAACAATTTAATATCATATACACATTTTGGGTAGAAAATTGGTTGGATTACATAGTTTCAGTAGTTAGACTGTGAAACTCCCAGTCTGCCATAGCAAGGCAGGTAGGCAGAGTTAATCTACTGTACGGATCAGCTGCACTCATTTGTTCTAACCTGAGACATATGTCAGATCAAACATTATTAATGACTTAATATTTTCATACATTTTTGTGAGTGTACTCTAAGGCATAGACACTGTTCTGTAACAATTTTCTGTAATTGACTGAAGAGAGAAAGATGAAAGAGAGAAAGGAGTTACATTTGAGACACCAAGACAGGAGAACACTCAAAATCCACATAAGGAAACGATGATACAAGGTACAGACCTTGCAGCAAATCTGTTTTACGGAAGAATGAACACCACAATTTGGAAATTTCCTGTGAATTTCCTTTCCTGACAAGCCCAGAACTAAGGGTCCCAGAACTAAGGAAGCCCCAGCTGTCTCCTTTGCTGAAGAACTGGGGACTGAACAACTCAAAGGATGCTGCTCCCCGCCAGCCTGCCAGCAAGCCTGCCAAGATGCTGAGGAGAAGAGCTGGCAGGAGGCCTGGTTTCTTCCAGCAGAATCCAGATATCAAAACTTGTCTGGCTTCTAGCAACATGTTGTCATGGTTTGAAAAGTCGTCCAAAAAAAAAATCCTCACAAAAATTGAAAAGATCTTTTTCATTACCTTGGTGAACATGCAGATCCCAACAAAAAAGTTGAGAAGGTGCAAGAAAACCTTGACTATACCCAGAACTTACAGAGGATGTGAAAAGATTCCCAGGAGCCCAGGAGAACATGTACAGGTGTAGTATTTGTGCACAGTATATGGCAGTAGGGAATTGTATTGGTAGAGTTCAAAAATAAATAAAACCTTAAAAACTTCACACATGAGAAAGATGCTTCCTCCCCTCAAGAGCTTACTAGTGTCACTTGCCACCTGGATGTGCCTTTCAGCAGCGACACCGAGCAAAATCCAGACACTCTCCCTTCTGCATTCCTTCTCATGCTTCCTGACTGCTGTGTTCGATTCCGCGTGCCATTCCTGCAAAGAAAGTCACTGTAGGAGCAGAGTAACATTTGCACTGAACAAAACGTGCCTGTATCACAGAGAGCTCTTACAAGCAAAATACATTGCAGAAAAAAAGGAATTCTGAAAGAGTCAGTGAATGAATAGAGGAAACAAGCACTACCTGGTTCTGGCAAGTCACAGTAAACTAAATAAATACTGCAGTAAAATAAATACTGCACATCAAATAAAACCTTTTCCTTATCCCATTTAAAAATATGCAAGGATTTTTTTTTCCATTTTAAAGTGAGAGCCCCAGAAAGGTAACCTATATCGGAATGGAGTGCTAGACCATCAAGTAAATTGAAAAAATACAGGGAAGATTTTGAGGCTAGCTGATGAGATCAGGAATGAGTAATACGTTGTCACAGATCACTTCTTTGATCACTTCAAATGAAACCAGAGGAACTAATAGCAGCCAGATTTAGTGCTGTGGTTTCTCCTTTCCTTGCCCTTTTTTTTTCCCCTCTGTTGTTATATTACCTTTATTTCTGATCCAGATAATTTATGTTAGGGAGCTGAATTCATCCATCATAAATACCCCCACAACAGATAGTCTGATTTACAAAAATATTTTTTTCTACTGTGTATGAGGCCTGAAAGGACAGGTCAAATAAGCCCCACCTCATAACATTCAACAGTAAAACTGTTAAAATGAGAATAACATCATTATTCACTATTGGAGTACAGCTAGGGGCGCAGCAAGCTAATTGCTTCATTACAATGGACGGATTAGATTATTAAGAGTGAAATGATTATCAAGTGCACAGTCAGGGGGGTCATACTGGATTCCTCATTTCTCCTGGAGGCACAGCTGTACTGATGGCAAAGCGTGTCTCTAAAACTTAAGTATCCAGGAGGCTGCACTTTTTCTTTTCAAATGAGGACACTGTCACTCTGATTCATACATTAATCATTTCCTGGGCAGACTGCTTCAACTTTTCCTAGCAAGGATGAGAAAATACAACTTGTATAAAATGCAGCAACCTCGCTGTCAAACAAGAATAACCTGGGAGAAGATGCCTCCTCACGCCTGTGGTTAAAAATGTCACTGCATGGCAAACTACAGATTTTGCTGCTATAGATACTGCTGATTAATCCATAATGCAACACACGCTGCAGGTGATGGAATTCAGGACAGGACCTGGGATGAACCTAAACATGTCTTCTGTGTACCGGGACTGAAATATCCTCACCCCCAGACCATCCACATCAGCTATGCTTTACAGTATGCCACGGCTCTCACCTGATGCACACAGTGTTGCTTCCTTCTCGTGGAAGCCAGGACACAGGGGAATTGGAGAAAAGTGACACACACTTGAATTTTGTCTTACTATGGAGTAAAACCTCAAAGCTGAGTTGCACACCTGGATCCAGACAAGCTGCAGGCATCAGGAAACATATTCTGAGAAACTACTGACAGATCATCCTCAGTCTGGAATGGCAGTTTTGCAATTGTTAACGATTACTAGACTAATCTCAAATTCACGTGCCCTTTAAAATGAATGGCCTGCCTTCTAATTGAAAATTTTTCTCAATAAAAACATCCTTCCTCAAGGACAGAAAATAACAGGAGCAGAAAGAAAGAGAGAAAGATGAACGCACTGAGCTATCCACGAGCCTTGTGGACAATGAGAGTGGATCTATTTTTGCTGGAAGGTCAGAGGATGGAACAAAACCTACTCGTGCAGCTTCCGAGGCAACATTTGTTGAAGGCTCTGAGTATGTATTTTTGGGAGTACAAAGGGATAATCTAAGCTTGTTCTTGGTACTAATCACGTCCAGCTTAGCAGACGATCCCAAAATTTGAGAACAAAATGTTACGGTCAACGCCATCCCCACCTCTGCCCAGGAAACGCCCACACGGGTGCTGGAGATGGAATGCAGGAGGCCTCGGTCCTGTCCCCAGAAAGAAATGCAAGAGCTTTGTAGTCCTCTGGAGTCAATCCTACAGGTGCCTCCAGTCAATCCATCCATCTTCTGAAGGATTTAGATCAATCTGCTCTAAGTAAAACTGGATAAAACAGCTTACTAAAATAAGGAAACATGGGAAAAACAAAACTCGTGTGGAAAGCTAGGCTACAACTTACTTTAAGCGAGCCTGACAGATTGAGAGAGCGCAAGTAGGTTGTAGCAAAGCAAGACAGTGAATAAGCAAACGAACAGAAACCGATAGCACCCAGGCTCTCGCATTTTGACTGGCACGGCTGTCTGTCACAGGCAAATTAAAAACAGCACTTCAGTTTGAAACTGTGCAGCTGACAGCGCAAAAAAAAAGCTTCAGCTATCAAACACCAACTGTTAGAAATAACATTAATTAAAGACGCCCTTTTCAAATTTCTGTACTTTGATTCTTACTTGACTAAACTGGATAAATTTAGCTACAGACAGGAGTTAATTTTGTCAGCACCCATGAAGACGTATTCCTTTAGCAACAGACATACAGGGATTTGCCACTGAAAAGAGCTACAAGAAAGATATAGGAACAAAGGTCATGCAAGACAGCACGGCAACTATTTTTATGTGTTATCTACTATAGATAAAATAGGTAAAAGTGTTTTACAGTGTAAGACACACAGTAAAAACGTTTTACTCAGAAAAATACTCCTAATGAGACCCCAAAAATATTATTGTATAGTGTGCATAGTTATATATAGTAACTATAGTAACTATATATAGTTAACTGGCCTTAAAAAAAAAGATTGAGAACCACCGAAAGCCCTATTGTCCTCCCTTTATCTATTGCAAACAAATAAAAAACTAAAAGATGTGTCTACATACAAGATGATGTCACAAGTGTAGATATCAAATTGCAATTTCCTTTTACTCCCTTTTTATTACTGCCAGCACAATCCTTGCTATACATGCGATAGCCTTGAACTTTAACCCCAAAGCTTTCTCATGTCTGGGGACTGTACACTAGGTTCAATGTTTACTAAAATGCCAACTTTTATACTGTGTGTATTCCACAAACTGTCATCACACAAAATTATTTACAGGTACCAGAGCAGCTGAAGATGCATGAGGTTAACAAAATAAAAATAAAAATAAAAATAAAAATAAAAATAAAAAAGAAAAAGGAGAGAAAGAAAACTCAGAAGCACAAGCGAACACAAGAAGTGCTGACACCGTAAGGCTTGTTAGCTTCCCTACTTTTGAAGTTCATTTTTAACAGGTACAGCAAACAGCATCATTAATTTCAAGAATTGTAGTGGGTACCAGTCAGCTCACTTGCTTGTTAAGGCGTTCTGGGCAAACAGCAGCCAGGCTACGATCCATGCTTTCAGTTCACACACTTCCAGCTCAAGCAGTATTAACAGCGAACATAAGAATATTTGGAAGTCTGATGAGTGATTATGACAATACGGTAAGGGTCCTTCGCATCAAGGGAAATCAGAAACCCTACCAGACCGAATAATACAATTTTAGCCTGACGTAACAGGGCTTTTGTTTCAAGATTTCTCTGTTATGGTGCAATGCCTCACTTCGGATTACTTTTCTTTCCACTCTTCCACCTGCAACATTGTCACTTCAGGAACTACAAACTCAATGCTTAAATTCTACAGGACAGGACAGAGGCTGTCTGCAGTCTCTCACTCCCACATTGCCATTATACGTTTTGACATAAATGATAAGGAATAATGGACCTAATTTTTTTTTTTTTGACAATAAGATTAAATCGGAAGTGATCTAATGACTTCAGTAGACTTATGACAGAATAAAAGAATGCAAGTTAATCCAAAATCAGGCTCAGTCATTTTATTATGAAAGGAAAAAAAAAAAAAAAAAAAAAAAAAAAAAAAAGAAAAACAAAAAAAAGTTTTTTATTTGCCAGTGGAATGGTCCAAATATCCTCTTACAAGCTTCATCTGTAAAAAATGAGTTAGGGGAAGTGTATAATTTTTCATTAATCCATATTAGAATCTATAGAATTGAGAGACTTAAACAGTCACCTCCCAGAAACTTTTATGTATAAACTGAATGTAAGATTATAAGAATTGGAAAACTTGTATAACCTAAATATAAATAAAATTTAAAATATTTAAACAGTACTTATATAATTTAATAGGTATTTGTAGTACTGTAGTAAATGTATCAATTCTTGTGTGAAAACACTTGTATAAGATGAACACGCTGTCCATATTTTCCCTATTTCAAAATAATCCCATTATTATCTCAGCTGGATCTCTAGATAGTATATGGAAGTTCCATCCTCATTATCTTCAAAGAAAAACACCTAGCAAGACTGTGTATTCTTTACATACAGAATTAGGAGGAAAGACCTTCTAATACTTCATTTCACAATAACACAGGAATTCAAGCCAGCAGTACTAACTAAAACTAATCCAGTCGGACACTGGACATTTGTAGAAGCAGACACTGAGACAGTATGAATATTAACCTGTGAAAAAGTAAAAGCTTAGTATGCCCTCTAGCTACTTGTATCTAATACTTATAGAAAAAAAAATGTTTAAAAGAAATATATTTTTACTGAAATTGCTGGTTTCTAAGTGAATGTGACATTTTAAAAAATACATAATTTATTTTGGGGCAGCAAATCATTCCAGAAGAGTGGACTGTTATTCTGAAATGAGAGTCACCACTCTCATTTTGGGGTACAACACACGTTAACATGTTAAAATATTGTTTCTGTAGTAATTTTTACCAGTAGCCTAGAGGGGAGGCATAATAAGGGGGACAGCTGTTTGATTTTTCAGTAAAATGCAGATCAAAGATGACTGCTATAGCAATCCAAGAGAAAAAAAATACTTTCTATCCAATAGTAGATTGTAGTTCCTAATGAATACTGGGCTAATATTAGCAACCAGGCAGTACAAAATATGTGAATATTTAATAGCCCTACATAATATTCCTAGTCCAGATAGATTTATTTCTCTCCTGAAAGAATAAAATGTCCCTTTAAATTATGGCGTTGCTTGAAAATAAGAAGGCTAGCATTCAGAAAGATATTTCTAGTATGGTAGTATTTTTAATCCCCTATTTCTTAAAGTTTGATGTTTTTGTTTTTGTTTTGGTTTGTTTTTTTGTTTTTTTTTTAGAAAGAATTCCATTATTTCAATAACGCTACGTGTCAGATGCACAAATAAATTTGCAAGTCTATTACTTTAACTACAAGCAAAAACTTTAAACTCTTTTATGCAAGGTCTGTCTTCTTATGTGTTGGCATAGATCGTATTAACAGTTAGGTCACACTTTGTGTTTCTTTGTGCTATCTTATAAACTTTCAGTAGCTCCTGAGTTAATGACCCTAGAAAATTTAAATTGAGTCATATTTTTTAGCCATTATTTAAAATTGTTTTAATAATAGATTAAATTACAACTTATTCATATGCCCTCTATTTTAAAATACCCATGAAGCCTGCATTTCAAGTAAATTGCAAACAAATTTAGAGCCAAAATCATCACATAATTTGAAAAATCGGAAGCTCTCATCTCCACCCAAAAACTGAAAAGGGACAAAGCATCATTTCACATTATTTCACACACTACAAAGAGCACTGGTCATTATGCCACCTGTGAAAATACATGAGCTTGTGTGTGTGCTGCAATTACAACTAGGATCTTTGCTACACATCCTTCATTATTTATAACCAGATCACATTGGAAAATGGAACAACACAGCTTTCTAGAGCCTATCCACTTGGCCAGCATCTTCTAAGGTATTTCTTCTCTCTTTCTTTCATATCCTATGAGCTGAACTGTTGTGCTACATCGGAAAATCAGTTTTAAGTATCCGAGAAAACAGCCTGCATACACTGAGACACAAAAACTATTTTAACCTGAACTAACATCAGCAGTGGCCTTCCAATGCCAGTTATTCAACAGTAAAATTTTAGGAGCACTTTCCTAGTTTTCACCACAAGCAAAGGCTCTGAACATTAATTCTGGCTGCATCTACTCAAACCTCAAAAACCTTCAAAATCGGAAATGATTTCGTGTTGATTGCTGTTTTTCTCAATGACTGCAACATGAGCAGTCATTGCAGACTGTGGAAATAAGAGTGGAGCAAGCCCACTGCTTCCAGAAACATGAAAAGCACTGTAGCTAATCTCTCCCGGTCCCTCAGCTGTGCTAGCACAGCTGCTTGCAGGACCGTACAGTAAACCAGATCAGTTCCTTTCCACAGATAAAAATAGCTCTGCCGAAATGGGGAGGAGGAGGATATTTTTAAATTCCCTGAAGCAGTTTCACTAGACAGTTCACCAGACACTTGCACCAGGGCTGCGGTGGTGTCAGAGGCACGAGGAAGCAGCTGGGGTGGGGATGGAGCTGCCTGTGTGGTACTGACACCAGAGCACTACCTGGGGATACACAGCTTAAGGCAGCTGCTCAGACCCACCTTTTGGAGGAGCTGCAGTGGGTTTACATGGCAAGGGTTTGGTAGCAGGGAGCTGCAGGGGCGGCCTCTGTGGGCAGAGCCCAGTGACTGCCCCATGTCAGGTCAGAGCCACCTCCAGACAACTCCAAAAGGGACCTGCTGCTGGTCAGAGCCGAGCCAGGGAGTGACACTGGGTGGGCCTCTGGGAGAGCAGAGTTAAGAAAGGGGAAAAAAATGCCGTGCCACAACAGCTCAACAGCTGGGAGAGAGGAGTGAGAAGCAGCCCTGCAGCCCCCAAGGTCAGTGCCGCAGGAGGGCAGGAGGTGCTCCAGGCAGGCAGCAGCAGTTCCCCTGCAGCCTGTGGAGAGGCCCCTGGTGGAGCAGGCTGTCCCCCTGCAGCCCATGGGTCCCACACGGAGCAGATCTCCATGCTGCAGCCCGTGGAGGAGCCCCCGGTGGAGCAGGTGGATGTGGCCTGGAGGAGGCTGCGGCCCATGGAGAGCCCCCACAGGAGCAGGCCCCGGGCCGGAGCTGCAGCCCGTGGAGAGGAGCCCACGCAGGAGCAGGGGGCCTGGGGGGAGCTGCCACCCGTGGGGGACCTGTGCTGGAGCAGTTTGCTCCTGGGGGATGGACCCCGTGGGACGGAGCTGTGTGGGAGCAGTGCTTGAAGAGATGCTGCCTGTGGGCAGCCCCCGGAGGCTCAGTTCGGGAAGGACGGCATCCCGTGGGAGGGACCCCATGGGGAGCAGGGGCAGGGAGGGACCATGAGGGAGAGATGGAGACAAAGCCTCAGGGACTGACCGCCGCCCCCATTCCTCATTCCGCTACCTCCTCCTCCCGAGTGGTGCAGAAGAGAGTGGACGTGGGGAAGATGTATTTTTTTTTTTTTTTTTTAAGTTTCTCACTGTTCTGACTTGTTAGTAACAGGTAACAGATTTCATTAATTTCCCTATGCTGAGTCTCTTGCCAATGATGATAATCGTTGAGTGATCTCCCTGTCCTTACCTCAATCCTTGAGCCCTTTCCATCATATTTTCTCCCCTTTTTCTTTGAGGAGGGGGAGTGAGAGAGCAGCTGTGGTGTAGCTCTGCTGCCCAGCTGGGTAGAACCACCACAGGAGCCTCTCTCTTGCTGTGTCGATTCAGCAGGAAAGCATGGAAGGGTGGTGTCATTAGGCTCAAACTAGCCTTTCTAAATATATTTACAAAATATTTACTCCATAACAAAAAGGAAGTTATGCAATTTTTAATTATGAATCTAGCAAAATTCCATGCTTCCATATAAATTCCAGCTGAAGTTCTCATAGATTATGGCAATAGAAAGCTAACTATGCATTAAAAGGCGAAGATATGCGGGATGATGATAGGCGAGAGATCAGTAACAATCCTTTCCTCCCTTTGTATCACATCCAGAGAAATTTTCCAAAGAAAAACTTTATTAAACTGAAACTAATGCTAAAATACACATTAGTACTGTAAATATAAAAGCTATTATGCAGGTGTTCCAACCACCATTAAGCAATGGAAATGCATAGAAAAGCTCTTGTACAAACCTCATTTCACGTCATGATAATACCCTTCAGTAATGTTATAAATACCAAATATAAGTTATTTGTATCCAAGACAGAAGCTGTTTAATGGTACCTTCCCTCTTCTAACACAAGCCACCATCTTGTGGGCAGCTTTACAAAATGCCCAGCAGCACCAATGGGAGGCAAAAGCCCTTTTAAAGTAGGTCATCTTTAGTAACGAAGTGCTTAGTTGTGCTTGCGTTAGGCACAGCAGCCGTGTTGAAAGAAAAATTTTTCATGGACTACCTCAATAAAATGCTCCTAAGCCCCTAACAAAGAAAAACACATTACAAAGAGTGATGAAAAATGCTACCAATTCTAAACTACTCTTTCTTATTTACATAAGAATAAAATTAAGAGCATATCATTCAATGACTTATATCGGTAACAACAAAACGTATACAGCAGTGCCTTTATTTATTTAATAGGCCAGTGATCTAACAAATGTACTTCCAGGAACGTTCAAGAAATCCTTTCTTTAAAAATAAATGTAAATTGGGAAGGATATGCTCTATTCTTTACATGCACAGTGGCTAAACACTGAAAAAAAGTTATTCACTATTAAACATAAGTTAGAGTGAAAGTGCAGTTTCAGCGAATGTTTTTCCTTTTTTAAGTATTATTAGACAAAATTAGGAACTCCAAACAAAGGCATATATTTAACCCATATTCATTTTAATTAATGTATCTCTTACATGTAAATAACTGGTCTGAATGAGTTAAAAATTAGTTATTGATGTTGAGTTTAAGTTTGGGCATAAGTATCATTGTGATCACAGTCTCATTATACAATAATAATCACTCTTGTTTGTGTAGAACAAACATGACCATTCACACTAACAGTTAAAAATCTAACTAAAAGTTTATTTTGCCATTCCACAAAAACATGCTTTATTTAAGAGCATATCTGCTATAAAGACTTTTCAAATACAGAACTCAGACTGAATTTTAGACAAGAACTCACAGTAAATCCACCTCGCATCTGCATCCTGGGCTGCATCAAAAGAGCAGGTCAAGAGAGGTGACTGTCCCGCTCTGCTCTGTCCTCGTGGGACTGTTAGAGTAGGTCCAGAGAAGGGCCACGAAGATGATCAGAGGGCTGGAGCACCTCTCCTATGAAGACAGGCTGAGAGAGCTATTCAACCTGAAGAGAAGACCTTATTGCAGCTTTACAGTACTTAAAGGGGGCTTATAAGAGGATGAAGAGCAACTTTTTGCTCAGTCTAATAATGACAGGACAAGGGGGAATGGTTTTAAACTAAAGGAGGGGAAATTAAGAATAGATGTTAGGAGGAAATTCTTCTTTCATAGGGTGGTGAGGCCCTGGCACAGGCTGCCCAGAGAAGCCGTGGATGCCCCATCCCTGGAGGTGCTCAAGGCCAGGCTGGATGGGGCTTTGGGCAACCTGGTCTGGTGGGAGGTGTCCCTGCCCATGGCACGGGGTTGGAACTAGATGATCTACGAGTTCCCTTCCAACCCAAGCCATTCTGTGATATGATTCTATATTGATATATACACCACAGAGTAGCTAAAAACATTCATCTGCCAACAATGCCTAAATACATTCAAAATACATAAATGTGTATCAGTGTTCAACTATAATCCATTAAATTTCATTCATCTCTCTCCACCTCTGTGTTCAGATATCAACCAGACAGAAGAACTCAGTGTTTTCAAATACCAAGTGCTTTCTCTGTACTCTACCCTGAAAACACCTTTTCTTGACTTGTGTCTTCACATCACCCTGTACAGTAATAAACCATGTTCACCCTGTTCAGATCAACCATCAGCAGGACAGGAAAACATATATTTTGATTTTCTGATACTTATTTTTAAGCATGGAAGGTATGATTTTTAGAAAGAAATATGGAAAAGAGATAAAAATAAAATTTTGTTTCCATCATATGTTTTTTTTTTTTTGCTTAACTTCACAACCTGCTAACTTTTCAATCTTTCTGGTATTTTTGGTAAAGTTTAGTAGAATAATGAAAAATCTTCCCTTGAAATGTGTTCTGACGTTAAATATATTAACATGGAGTAATACTAGCACTTGAGAAGTATTTCCTATTCAGTTACATTTTGTTCTGCAAACCTGCCACTGATATGTAAACCAGCAAAGCATCTGCAGGCATAATTTTACAATTAATCCTAAAAGCCAATAAAATAATCAAAAACAGAACAAAAACTTTCATTATAGTAATAAATCAAAATAAAGTTCTTGTTTTAAATAGTTCATGCTGTTTACTGTTGTATTTCATATCTGCAATGTTTAAGTAATTTGAGAAAAATTAAGATTTTCCTGAAGCCTTTTAACTTCAGTACAAAACTCATGCTCAGTAAAAATATAATCCTCAGCCTTCTAAATGTGACAGTGATGCTATTTTTCTAGCTGTTAGATAATACATGGTTCAGCTGTCACTTACTGTGCAGCAGTTGGTTACACAGAATGAAATGAATCATAATCGCAGTGACTAACCAAATTAAAGGAAGCACGCTGAATCAAAACCCATGTTCCCAAACTGTCTTAAAGCCTGATTCAGCAAAAATATATTTGATTTCCATTCCACACAACATCTTTGGCACATACCTGTTTATCCAGGTTTTTAAAGCATGAAAGTTTCAGAGCTCATATTGATAGCTTTTTTTCAATAGCAATTCAGTAGTATTTTTTATTTAGTTTGCTACCAAAAGTGCCCTACCAACTTCAAAATACATGGTAGCTACATAAGTGCTGTTAAACTTACTGGCAGAAAAAGCATACAAAAAATTCAACGTATATGTTGAAATATACTAGCTTATGTTACAGCAGAACGTAACAGAAGAGAGATGGCATGTGAGTTATGAAGAGAAATCTTTATCTAATTTAAAGGCAAATCTGGATTTCCAAGTAGTTGAAGCATCATGTGTTTTTAACTTCTCACCTAACAAACAGACTTCCTTCAGCCATGATTTTCTATTTTCTGGCTTGAAATATCCACTAATCACTCTAACTGAGGAATGGCAGGGGCAGATTTTCTTTGCAATGTGCTTTCTTGATAGGTACGCTTAATGCCACATACTGGAAATACCTTGTGTTCCAAGGGTTTCTTTTAAACCTCATTCTCTGAAGGATTTTGGAACTTAAAATATACTAAAAATTATACTAAATCCTAAGAATAACCTAGAAAGGAAGCATACTCAGTTTCCCGGCAGTGAGTCTCAAATATTAAAGATATGGATAAATAAACATGCCCTAATTAATAATTCATTAAAATATTAGCAGAAGATGCAGATCAGCAGACAGGCTTCTAAAGAAGTCTAGAAAACTGTAAAAGTCAATGCCAGTGCAGAAAGTGGTTACGGCACTTTCATTAGACCAAATAGTGAAGAATTCTTCTCAAAGTCAAAACTCCAAGGCTAAGATTCAACTCACCTACGACGCCTGCGTGGCAGAACACTTGACATACTCTGCCTTCTTTTTAAGTCCATGGCTGGAAATGGGCTCTGCAATTCACCCAGACTACATGAAACATCTAGTTTAAGATGAGACGGATAGCATCCTAAAGGCACCTCTTTTCTTCCATTGGCTCTAAATTGAATTTTAGAATTTGTAGTTATTTCATATGTAGAAGTATTATGCTATATATACACATATCTGATCCGAATGATCCCAGAGATTCTCTGCATTCAGTCCCAAGCTACAGAAGTTGTAAACATGGAATGAAAAAGACACCAAAACTGAGGCAATCACTTTCCTTAAGCGAGCAGTTCTATGAGTGTGGAACCCAAAAAAAGACCAGTTTCATGAGGACACCACTCGTGATTAATTTATTTTGATGTCTATGCTTGGTTCTCTGCTATAAGGACTCCTTGGCATCTAGGGAGTGGAAGCAGGCTTTTCCTTGGTCAGGAATGTGAACAATCTCTTTCCACTAACCACCTAGTTATTTTTATTAGACCCTCAGTAACTAAGTATCTCTCAGACCTCAACAACTTTGTTAAATTCCTTTTAAGTCAGGCAACAGCTTCCACAAACTGAATAAATATACCAGAGGAAGCAACTGTTTCCCTTACAACAGCATAAAAGTTACAAGTCTTTCCAAGGAGGTACAAGACCTCTATCCTGGACCTTCTCAGCCTGAGAAGATCTGAGCACAGCTCTCTCTTCCCTAACCAACAAGCTATGGGCACAATTTGAATGAGGTTATTCTGCCTTCTGCCTATGCAGTTGAGCAACTGTGCAGTCAGGAATGTGAAAGTACAGACAGGCAGGAGAAAGTCTAAATACCTCTGCGATTAGGATACTCTGTAGAGACAAACCCAGGTTGTTGCTCCAAGGGCTGTTTTCACATTTTATTTGGCACTCTAACGCAACATTTGTAAGAGGTATCTGATACGGACAGTATGTAACTCAACAGAGATGAAGACAAACATTGGGGTAACCAAGTTCAAATACAATATGAGGGATGAAATCATTCAACAGCAGTTCTGCAGAAAAGCATGTCCAAGTATAGTAGATCACAAGCCAACCATGAGTCAATTTGCTATGCCACGACGAAGACTCCAAACACACGTGACACTGGCTGTCAAGGAAGGTGCTGTATGTAGGACACATGGTGTTATCTTTGCACCCTCCCCATACACTTTTGTTTGCAATACAGTGTCTCATTTTGGACTCTTTATTTCAAAAAGCTCAATTAGAAGGAATCGTGAGAACAACAACAAGAACAGCCAGAAGCCTAGAAAATATGGCCTGTTGAGTCTACAGAAAGGGGATGATGAGAATCTACTAGAGGAGACAATCACATTTGTGCAATATATGAAAGGTTGCTGCGAAGAGTAACGGAATGCTCTGCGTTTCCACTGGGGATGGAGTAAGCAGCAAATAGCAGGAAAGAGATTTAGGCTTACCTTTAGGAGAAAAGAAAGATATAATGGAAAGGATAATTACATTGAGTACCTGAAGCAAGTTACCTAGGGACACCAAGGAATCTCCATCCCCAGTTAGGATGGTAGATAGGTTCTTTGCTCGCACACCTCTCGGCAGAGGTATATGTACACACCAAACTGTCACTTACAAAAAAATATGCAGGCTTCATACATAACTGGACCAGGGAGCTTTATGCCAAGGTCTGTTTGGCCCTCTCCTCACCTTCTCCTGTGCAGGCTGCACAACTCTTGCAGAGCCAACTAGCTAGAACTCTGTGTATCGCCTGTTAAGTGCTCTTCCTCAGCCACGAAGCCTATGTGGCACAGGTGTGCCCCCACAGCTGCGAACCACTGTATTGGACAAATAAGGATCAGGAATTGCTGTGTTATAGTTGGTCATACCTGGAGGCAAAGGATGAATTGGAAGGCCTCTTGAGGCCTCACACAGACCTGATTTCTATTGTCCTTTGTTTTCTGAGCTTTAAAAGCATTAATTCTCACTCATCCTTTTGGTAAAGAGAAAAATGTACTCACACCAAGAGTTTGAGTAACAGTACAGGGAAAAGGGTTTACTACTAACACACTAGAGCACTCATTTTTGAAAAGTTATATAGAAGATATCTGCAAAACGTTCAAAAATTATGACTGATTGTAACTGGCCATTCTATTTAAAGGTCAAAACATTTGGTATCCCTTATGCGCTTAGATAATACACCTTCTAAAGAAAGACTGCCCCCACAAATACATCGAATCCAAATGCCACACTATATCAAATACCTGGTAATGCTATATGACCTGTGAGTCTATGTAAAAATATAATACAGTATTTGCTATAAGAAACCATTCACCTTAAAACTAACAGTGTTGAATAGAGGAAGTATTTAAGCAAATTCATGTAAGATTTAAGAAGAAAGAACTAACCCCACAAGGACAGTAAAAAGAAAATAACTTCTTTGTATTTTAATTAAAGATTTCCTTTGTGGATTTTCCAACAAAAGTACCTGGACATTTCTGAAACACAAGTTCAGCTCTTGCTAAATCCTGCTAGAATGAACAGGATGTCTCAGTGTGGTTGTAAGAACAGTTTAAAGCCTAAATCAAATATATTCCTTGATTCAAAACACCAAAGATAGGTAGCAGATCACTGTAAACTCCTCCCCCATCAAAATCCATGAATTTGATTTCAGTTAAATGCAACTAAATCACGCTACAAACATGTTCACATGGAGAAGTGTGGTGGCAGCTGAATTTAAGACTATAAAAGAATTGTCTTCCACCTTCAGTGAGAACAGCAGAGCGCTATATAAAATACTTTGAACTCTTACTCTCCTAAAGCGACATATATTAACTTCTTAAATGCACTCCTACTCCCCTGTGTGATCTTGTAGTATTACATTAGCTGTTATAATCTCGATCCTGACTGATAATCCCGTCGCAGCTTCGAGATGATACCCTGGACAAACCACGTGAGGAAGCAGGCACTACAGAATCTCACGCAGAAGCACCGTTTCAGCGCAGCACTGGTTCTGCAGTTTTGCTGTATCACCAGAAGTTGAACAAATCATGAAAGGCAGTTGCTGGGGTTTAATTGGCTTAAAAAAGCACTACCAGATTAGATTTAAACTGTTCTACTTAATAAACTATTATAGAGCCTCAACAGCCAGCTATAATTTGAGGTGCTAACATTTCCTCCCGTTACACCATGCAGCACTTCAGAGAGACATAACCTAAACTCAGTAAGTACAGAAAATAACGTGGCTTGATTTGAACTCAGATGTATAATAGCAGTTCATTTGCTTGAAAACAACTGGTTTTGAATGCCCTTTTTAAGCAATCAGTCTTTAACTAGGCTCTTCCCGAGACTGAATTACGAAGGCTCCCCTTTTTAAAGAGATTATTTTATCCACGATAACCTGTAGCTGTTAACCATGATATTGTAAAACAAATGATTAAGACAGCCCATACGATCTAGTCTTCCTATAAAAAACTGTCCCCACCTCATTGTTATGGTGTGATGCCTGTAGCAGTCAAACAACTATAGAAGAGATCATAATTAATCTTTTTTGTGCTCTTTTGGGTTTTATCTCCCCAACTTCCTCTTCTTGTCAACAAAAGCCATCACAGAAATGTTGGGGAAAAAGAAATGAAGCTGGCAGCAAAAAAAGATTCTTCCTAGAAAATAGGAGCTTGGAACAGGGAGACCAGTATGCACAGAGACTTTCAAACTTAGCCTTCTGACTGACTCTGAGTAAGACAGCAAAGCTCTAAGGAAGCAGCGGAGCAGAGGGGGGAGAGGTGGCATTCACTTCCCAAATTCCCAAGACTGTCATGCCGACCTTACTGAACGTTTATGTACATGGGTGATTTCACGGAGTAGTTGCATTGGATTAAATTTCAAAGTTCAAACCATTGTATTACTTTTTCCTCTTTGTTATGGAATTCTGAATGTGCTTCAGGTATTTTAAAACTCCGGTGGCAGGGTAAAAACACATTTTACATTAAGTTATAAGCCTTGGCTCTGTAGTAACTTACCACTTTGGTGCATTTTTGCACTTACAATATACATACTAATTAAGCTCTTGTTTCAATGGAAAAATCAATTGTTTAACATTCTCTGTTATTTAGAAGTTATCCAGCTCATAGATGCATGCAGACAAAAACCAGAAAGGACCATTCATTGCCCTAACCTGACTTCCAGAGACCACTGATTTTCACCCAGTCACCACTTTACAGGATACTGTCCCAGCACTTGAAGTATGGTATGCACTCTTGCCTTTAAAACGCAACATTCCGTATTGTCTTTTGGTTTCAAAGAAGTGTCAAAGCGTACTTACTCCACACGATGTATTTTTCAGAAAGCACACATCAGCTGGTGTTAAATATCTCCTTTTTGGTTTCCTTGTTAACCAAATTCCCTCATCAGCTTTTCTATTTTTCGATCCCATATGATGTTAGGCCTTTCTACCTCCAAGCCATCCTGCATGCACTTTTTGAGTGCTGGAACAACATCGAAACTACTGCAATCTTCCGAAATTTTACTCAGCATTAACATTAGCAAACCCAGCAATTAGTGTTACTGCCAGTCTGTATAATCTCCAAATGCACTTTGCTTAGTCACTAAGAGGAAGTACCACTGCTGTTATTTGCAGACAGTGCCCCAAAGTGTGCTAGCAGCTTTACAGAGCAATTGTAAACACCGGGGCTTCTCGAAGAGCAAGAGGTACGAGGCGTAGCACCCTGACGGGTATTACCTATGCTATAACATGTCTAACCATGTGGCAAGAGAAAAGAGTAACCAATAATGGTAATTTTGAGAGGCCAAAAAGACAGCACAAATTTGTAAAACAAAAGAAAGGGGAGAAGAAAATTATGAGAGAGCAGAGAATGGAGTCCTAGTTTACTATATAGCCAGAAGCAAATCTTCTTGCATTACCCTGTAAACTTTGAAATTCCATATACACATCTCTACTGGGGGGGGAGAACCACACACACAATATTCACCACCTACACCTGTCATCCCTTTAGCCTCAAATCCAAATCCTAAACACACAATCCTTTTAAAGCGGTGTAAATCAGAGCTGATTACTTATAAAGCAGGATAATTATTCATAAAGCAGTATGATAGCCATGTGAGATATTCACCGTGACTTTCAGCCAGCAGTTTATTGCTTCCTCTCCCCCAGGCCTGGTGTCCTGCCACACACTCCGCACACCCACAGCGCCATACAGAGCCTACACAGCCTAGCTTCTTTGCTGTCTCCTTGTCATGGATTTTATTTCGGTCATTTCTTACCGTGGCTGTACAACTGCAGACACAAAGCAACGGAGCACATGCAAGTGCACAGCCACCTGTACCTTCCTAGAGCTAACTGTGGGCCTGCTGGGGCAGCTCATGGAGAGCCACCCTTCTCCATCCAGCCCACCGTGTGTCCATCCATCCTCTCTCCCTGCATAAGTGATGGCAATGCCACTTGATTTCACTCACAAGCACACAGAATGAGATCTTTTATGGTAAACTTAAGTGATACCTTGGAAATATATGAAAGGCTGGACGATTTCATAAAGGAATTTCTCTTGGGAAAGCTTGCCTTCTATTGGGCCAAACTGTCCATACTCCTGGGAAGCTGAAATGCCTCTGTTTTCAGAGCTGTGAGCCTGGATAGTATTTCATCTTGCTTTCAGAATAGCTCAAATTGCTTAGAAGAAGCTCACAGTACTACAAACAGATAAGTGTATATGCACACCACACAGGCGTCTTTACAAATAATGTCAGCATCCTAGCATCTTCTACAAATGTTTCTTTTCCCGTGTGCACCCTCTCAAGTCAGTTTCTTGATATAAAGTACAAATGTAAAGTAAAAAAGCACACGACAGATCCCATAAATCAATGCATATAGAGGAAACGTACTATCTAAAACCCCTTAGAAAGTTTACACACACACACACAAAATAGAAATTGTGAGAGGAAGGATGTGTGTAACATACAGGAAAAGTCATCATCAAACACTGCGTGGTATCCAAGAAATTAAAACACCCACCAGGATAGAAGTTGAAAATATGTAAATATTCCTGTAACAGAAGGACTTACACCCAGTGTACTTTCTTCTGAGTGAACTCATTTTCTCCGAGTGCCATGCATTATGCATATTAAACACTACGCAAAACATATGTATGGTAACCTTGCCAAAAAAGGCACAGGACATTCAAGATGCACTCCCAGGGTCCCAGAAAATCCAAAGGAGAGACAGTCAAGGCAGCAGAGTTTGCTGCCTGCCCTCCTTTAAGAGCGGAAGCTCCACCACAGGAACACGGAGCATAACTGCAGCTAGGCATATTTCACAGAGCAAACCAGGCCAAAGGAAAGAGCAAATCTGGAAAGCTTCAGTTTTACACGCCATCATGTTCCAGCAAATCCTGGCAGGAATTCATGCTGACCTGATCACTATTAGTTGCTACAGATTACAACTCAATACCATCTGCATTTCCTTTCCCCAAAAAGAGTAAAACAAGCAGAAGGAAAAGAAGTTACGTATCTATTTTAAATCCACACATATTTACCCCAGGGAGTGAAAGAAAAAAAAAAAAAATAGTCCACATTACAGATGTGAGTCACACTACTTAATGCACTTTTGGAAGATGCTCAAATACCACAGTGATGGGCACAGCATAAGAATTTGAAGAGCACAAAATAGAAACAGAATGCAGAAAGGAAGTAGAGCCCAGGGACTAGCCATTCATACTGACACTCAATCACCATAAATTATCTAAAATTTAGAGGAAATCCATGCTTGTCCCTCTTTACAGTATCTGAACAGTTCTTGTGCTAATATCTCTAAGTGTCAACTCTTGTTTCCAGCATCTTTTTTTATCCTCCCATATTCCTCCATGGAATGAAATGACACAATTTTATTGCTTAGTCAGACAAAAATACCTTCCACTTCAAAAGGAAGCTTGCCTTCGAGGAGAATTACACTTGAACAAAGACTGCAGGATTTAGCTCTATATTTATCTATATGCAATAACTGCAGTTCATTCATATAAATGCAGGGTTTTTTTCCTTTCTTCTCCTTCCTCTTCTCTTGACAGAAGGAAAACATCTGTCAAAAGAATTAAGCTCAGTAATACCTACCTAAAAATGCAGAACACGCTCTTGTGTGAGTGGTGAGGGGTTGTGCTTAATAAAGCTGTTGGTATTTTCAGAATAAAGATGTATCTGACGGTTCAAGGAACCACTTCACTTTAAGAAAAAATAAACCGGTGAGTATTCATCTGACACCAGATCTCGGTACCCTATAAAATATTGTGGGCCATCTATCCAAACCCCACTGACACCAGCATTTTCATTAGAGAGCCTGTGTCAGACTAGCCTTTGTGTATAAACTCTTTACCATCCCATTTCCCTCACTGCTCGCCCAGAACTCAAGAGGAAACTTCAGCAAGGCACCATGAGAGCCTAAACCTCACAAGAAGTTTTTAGTTTGTCTTCAGATTGTGATGAAGACCTCTCTTTTGTCCCGAGCTTCTGGAGATCACAAATGAAAACTGTTCTGTTTCACTGAAGCCAATTTTAACTCATCACGAAATGAGAAGGGTTTGGTTTTCATTTGTGGGCTTGACAATCCAAACTGATCCTGGAATCGCGTGGAGATCGCAAAAGTTGCTAGAAGCTTTCTTAAAAACTGCTAGCATTATGTGCTTAAACTGCAATTTGAGTAATTTTCCTTTTCCTTTGGTAACGATCGTTTACGAGAGGAGAGGTTTTAGACAAACGTGTGTTTATTTTTACGCCACGCCGTTTAGAAATGTAAAAGAATTTAGGTTGCTTTAAAATAAAAGCGTCCCAACAGCAAGCAAAGCGAAGAGCAGAGACTGAGAGCTGTTTAGGGCACTTTATTCCCAGAGCTCACTCTACGCCGACATCCTGCAAACCGTTCACCACACATC